>NW_007741245.1:0-6947 GCF_000696425.1 Galeopterus variegatus | reverse complement strand
TTATGTTTCCCATCTCAGGTGCCAGATGTGACATCCAGATGACCCAGTCTCCATCCTCCCTGTCTGCATCTCTAGGAGACACAGTCACCATCACTTGCCAGGCTAGTGAGGGCATTAGCAAGTACTTAGCTTGGTATCAACAGAAACCAGGGAAGGCTCCCACGCTCCTGATCTATGATGCATCTAAATTACAAAGTGGAGTCTCCTCAAGGTTCAGTGGCAGTGGGTCTGGGACAGACTACACTCTCACCATCAGCAGCCTGGAGGCTGATGATGTTGGAACTTATTACTGTCAACAGCATAGTAGTAAACCTCCCACAGTGTTACAAGCCCATACATAAACCCCCAGGAAAGCAGAAGTGTGAGGCTGGGCTGCCCCAGCTGCTCCTCCTGGTGCCTCCATCTGCTGAGAGCATTTCTCAGATGCAGCTAGACTCTGAAGCTCATGAGAATGCTTGTAGAAGGGGAAGGGAGGCTCCTCTACAAATTTTCTTTCCCTCTTCTCAGCCCTAGCAGCACAGACATGACAGTCCATCTCCTGACGTAATGAAGGGCAGAGTCACTACCTCTGAAGACTCTGGATTGCAGCCTCAGTCTGATGTCATGCAGCAAAGGAGAAGCTACTCTTGGTATTTCAAGTAGGAATTTCTTTAATAGAGGGATTTCTGGGCCATACCACAACTTTTCAAAGTCAAGGTGATAGGATAGTTAGGGAAGCAGACACTAGGTAAATGGGATTCTCTGTTGCTCCCTGAGAATCTCGAGTACATCTGCAAGTAAAGGTACAGGCTGCATATCCATGTGGTGCTCAGACCTGACTGTGAAGCCCAGTGGTGAGGATGCTGATGCTATCAGCTGCCTGCAGCCCCTCACCAGGTGCCTTTCCCATCCTCATCCATGCCCATGTGTGTGCCTGCATGTCCAGTGGTGAGTGATGAATCCTCCTCTTCTGATTTCCATATGTCAGGGAGGGCCCCTCATTGAGCAAGTCCATGAAATGATAGAGGGAAAAGGAGTTTGAGAAATGTGCTTTCAGAATCAATGATGATGACAGGGAGTTAAGGTCACACAGCTCAGTAAGATAACTATATCCTTAATTCTCAGTATTTTGTCCTTTAGGGCGTGGCCCCACAACACTTGTGGATATGCTTCTAAGTGTCATTGGCAAGGTAGGATCACAGCACACACACTTCATTATGTTACAGAGGCAATAGAAAGAGAGGAAATTGCAATATATATACAACTAGTCCTTAACAAATAAATGAAAATCTTTCTCAGAAAAAATAAAAACAAAGACAACAAAGCATGGAAGTATCATTATTTTCCTTCTTATTAAAAGTTCATCTGGATTTCAACAGCATCATCTGCATCACAGAGAGCATATTACAGATGCAAAGCAGCAGAATCACCTGAGTCACACTGAATGAAAATGTATTTTTAGCGAGCCTCATGCTAAAAAAGGGACACCCATATTTACTTTCTAATTAACTTAAAACTGTATTTCAAAATGTATTTTAGATTGTAAGAGATAAAATATATAACAGCATGTTCAAATATTGGCTGTATTGTGCAGCTGCTCTGAGGATTCTGTTCACTCCTGCTACTTCTTGTGAGAATGTCATACCCTGAGTAGTGACTGTCTTTCAGCCTTGGCCTCAGATGAAATGCAATCCACAGGCTGGAGATAAGCTCAGTGCCGGCTGCAGAGGCCCCCAGCTGAGCCGCACCTGCAGCAGCCAGTCCCATGTTCATTTTCATGAACATGAAAATAAATGCTCAATGTTATAAACCAGTGAGTTTTAAGTGGTTTGTTACCAATCGTGTTGTGCAAATTCTGTTCATTACTGTATTTCCACACCTACATGTATAGATAAATATAACTTATAAAATGTATGCCCTCTGTATGAATGTTTAGTAACCCATTAATGAACATATTATAAGGAAATTAAAACTAAATGATGTTTGAGTAAAAGAGTAAATTGAAATAATTTGTGGGAAATTTGCATAAACATTTACACATATAGGTGTGTATATATTTGATACGTAATTGTCTATACATATATATGAATACATTTATGTATAAATAAAGCTACAAGTCCAGGTTAATCCAGATGTTTCCTTTTGTTTTGGGATTTGGAGACATTTTTTTGCCTTAATATTTGTCAGGTGATTTATGCTGGACTGATGATGGCACTCCACTGTCTTAGTTAACAATGCCCTGGAAGAACGGAAATCATCACAGTGGGGAATCTCCAAGGATTACATCTGATGGTCATGGTCACTGCTGTGGATTGGATGTCCCTCCAATCTCACTGAAGTTTGGGCCCCACTGTGACAGTATTGAGAGGGTGGGAAATCCTATCATGGTAATTGAAAGGTGAGGTCCTGAAAAGGTGATTAGATTGTGAGGATTATGCCATAGTAAATGGATTAAGAATTTAATGGTCTAGAGGTGGTCATGGGTGTGGTTATGAAGACTTCAAAAGGACAGTGCATAAAGTGCGCTCTCTCTCTCTCACTCTGTCTTTCTCTCTGTCTCTGTCTCTGTCTCTCTCTCTCCCCCTCCCTCTGTCCTTCCCTCCCTCGCTGCATCCCTCCCTCCCTATCTTTCTGTGCTTCTGCTATCCTATGGGTGACATCCTGCTTGCTGTGAAAAGATGCTACCCACCAACATGGCTGTACAAGTCCATTTGTGTTGCTGCAACAAAATACCTGAAACTGGATTATTTATAAAGAAAAATGACACTTATTGCTTACAGTTTCTGAGGATGGGAAATACAAAGTCCCTATTCCCTCCGGTGGTGGCAACAGAGATGGACTAATACTGACACTTTTCAAGGAGAGATTGGCAATTCAATGACATGGACTGCAGGTTTTGACAGAGTATCAGGACTTTGAAGAAACACAGCTGAACGATTGTAGGCAAAGTTGTTTTGTAAAAGTCTATGACTGGACATTTCAAAATGTGTCATAGTTGAAAATAATGGCTTTTCAATCTGATACCCATCAGAAGGCCATTATATAGCAGGGAGTTCTCAATAACTAATGTGATCCAACACATAGACTTCACTGAGTCACTTCCTCACTGTCATCCATGCATGGGCTCAATAATATAAATTTCAGCTGACCTATGACCACTGGCACTTCTGAGCATCCAACATGCCAAAGAATAACCAAAACTGGACCCCTATATGGTAACACACATCAGGGATCAGATTAAGTAGTGTCCAGTGGATCACAGTGAGCAGGAAGGACTGGACAGTTCCTCCCCCAATGTTATATTCCTGAGCAAGAACCTTCCTCCCAGGGTGGTTGTGTAGAGAGAATCTTTGGTTCCAGCAGCTGCACTTTCCTTTATGGTCGGTTCAGAGGTATGAGGTGTAATTCCAGGAAAATTTTCTAGGGCTCAAACATCCTGCAAGTGACTTTATTCCCCCTCCATAGCTTGCTTTCTTGAAAATACAAAATCCTGAAACATTGATTAATTCTAATATGACATTTCTAGGTCAGGCCGGCCAAATAATTCATCCACAGCATGGTCTTTGAATCTCTTCTCTAGAATAGGTATTCTTAAGTGCAGAGAACTAGGCAAAAACAAACAAAAAACCAAAACAAAAACCCACATCCAAGAAAATAATAGCAATAATAAGAACAATGACAGCAAAAGCAGAAACACCATCAATTTCCATTTACTGAAGTCTTGAAGACCTACTGTGTGTTGATTCTGCACTAATGGATTAATGATCTAGTGCAATTAATCTCATATTAATCCTCTATGGATGAGAAATCAGAGGTTCTCAGACCTTAGATTGCTTAAGGTTCCAGGGCTTATGGGGGAAATTTGGAGACAGACTGATACTCTGGCTTCATAATTCCTCCTCAGATATCACTGAACACAGTGAAGTGTGAGTGTATTTAAAGTGAATATGACGTGTGCAGGTGGATGGACACACACATACACATGTCCCCCTCTGACTTATATGCAGATTAAGATACACACTATCCCAGCAACCCAAGCAGCCCCAAGCTCCTTTCCTGTCAATTCCATCTTTTGTTGACCAATACCTGAATCCTCCTCTGTTGTATTTTTTTTCAGATCAATATTCATTAATTTTCTCAGTTGTTGAGCTTTATATAAATGGAATCATTCAGTATCTACGCTTTGGTTTCTCACTTCTTTTGATTAACTTTTGTTTGGTTTTATCTATGTTGTTTTTGCAGATGCAATTCATTCCCTTTTTATTTAGAATAATTCTTTTCTCTATGAATATACTATGATTTCTTTATTTTTACAGGTGATTTCCAATATGGTGGAGGAACTGGGGAGTAACTCTGGAAAATAATTTGATGACATGGTAGATAGGACTGAGGTCTGCACAGTAGATGACTGTTGATTTTTAAAAATAACCTATATATGCAAATATTTTCTCTTTATCATTTCAACACTTTATTCCATGCATAGAAAAGCACATTTCATCCTACTTATCTTAGATATTCATGCCTTAATTTGTACATATACACCTAAAATTCATGTTTTAAGTGAAATATCTTGTTATGTAAATACTTTACATAGTGCTGTTTTTACAAATTGAGGTTTTCGAGTACTATACATCTGATTTTGAAAAGCAGACATTACCATTGATAGTAATTTATAATCCAAATAGATTACATGCTTGCCGGGAAGGGGGAATTGTGCATTATGTGAAGAAAGTACCAGCATTCAGGATGAAGGAAGAATAAATATTTCTTAAAATATTTGATAATATAAGAAAAAGCAATTTATAATAGTCATAGTTTCTTGAAAATGTCTGAGGCATTTGTCTTCTGTTACTGAACATAGATGACAGAGTAATTATTGTGTTAACCTCGTCTCTGGTTTCCAGAAAGGGTCACCATGACCAGTTGGACTAGCTAAGTCTCAGTGTGACTTAGCCTGACATTGGCAAATCTAGGTTTGGATGCTATGATTCTCAGAATAAGTGCATCCATCTGACTTTATCCTGACTCAGAGGACTTGGTCCAGCACAGATATCTTGCTCACAGTTAGGGAGATGACACAGTGTCACCTGCTTTATGCATCCCTCACAGAGAGCTGCAGGTCAAGACATGATCCCCTGCTGTGGAACCTTGAGTCCAACCTGTATCAGCTTCTTCTCTCACTCCTGCAGCTGCCTTTTGAGTTACTGTGATGAGGATCAGGAAAACAGGGCAAATTTTATGAAACATGCTATTCATTTTCACCTTGAACCACTCACAAAATACAGTATATGAAGAAAAGATCATCAAAAGACATTGTTAAAGGCAGATCCAGAGTCCTCCAGCATCTTTTATTTACCTGCAAATGAGCACTACAACCATAGGTTTCTATTCTTTCTGGGTGATAGTCTGGCTCAAATGAACTGTTGAATCTCTTGAGTTTGAGACTATTCTGTATTTTCACGTTTAATACTGTGGAAAGATTTATTTTACATAAGCTGCTTCATCACAAAACTGTCATTTGTGTTTAAGCACCCTCTCCTGACAAATACAGATGCTCCTTTTCTGCCTTCTTGGGATGTAGAAAAAAGAAATGCAAAAGAGTTTAACTGTTTTAGAGAAAGAAGCAGAATCAGAGGAGATGAGGTTCAGAGCTGGAGAATGCAACCACAAAAGGCCTTCAGATTATAGAAGGGAAAGTCCTTGCAGCAAGTACTTGCCACCCAAGGCACAATTTGGAGGAACACAGGTAAAACCCAGCCTGGATATCATTTAGATCAGGAATGTGAACTCACATTTCTCAGATTGTTAAGGAGAGTGGAGCCTGAGTCTGGGTGTGTTTGATGGATGTGTCTTTAGAAAACGGTGTTGGTTCACTGGGGTCAGAGCCTGGGTCCTGCTCAAATGGCAGTTGTGGTCAACCTCGCACCCACACTTCTGTGGCTACCTGAGTGACACTCTTTACTAAATCTAAAGAAGAGTGATGCAGTTGCAGGGCCATCAGGAAAGATCACTAAACAACAAAGGAAAGGTGGTTCTGGAATATAAATTTCTGATCAGCTTCTCACTGTAACCTGAACCAACCTTGCAGATGTGGAGGTGCATTGGTGTTAGAATGAGAGAGACGTGACCACCTGCATTTATTTTCCTCTCCGGACCAGGAACCTGAAGCAAGCCTGATTTTTATCTTTATGAAAACATTACTTAGATAGTTTTGGATTTTATTTATTTATTTTTTTAAATGTAACAAATTATCTGTGTGTTCTGTTATAAATTTTTGTATAGAATTTCATGATCCCATAAAATTTAGACTCATTAGTTTTTAGTAGAGTCAGGAGTATTATTTTAAATTATGTTTCTCATTATTATTTCTATCTTAATGATTCTTGTTTAGGAAAATATTTTGTTCATGGACTTGTCTCAGTCTCCTTTTTATGTCTGTTTCATACTCTTCCATTGTGTGTACAGTGACTAATAGTCCCGTCTGTCTTCTCCATTATTTATTGATTTCCAACAATAAATTCTAGTTGTTATTGCCTTCCATAATAGTTTTCTTTCTTATTTTTTTCATTTTTCATTGTGAATTTAAGGTTTTATATCTCTACCATGCCAGGAGATGTGATAGATTTATATTTATGTTTTCACGTATTATTGTGATATTTTTCCTTAAATTCAATTGATTATTCAAAACATTTTGATTAAATTTTTTACTGGAATATCCATGAGATTTTGTGTTACTGTTTCTTTCTGTTCTTTCTCTCTTTCTTTTGTTGTTTTTGAGTGTTTTCGTTCATTTAATTTTATCTCTTTAAACTACACTAATTGTTTTAGTTCATTATAATGAATTAAAATAAACAATTACAGTGATAGACATTTTGATTTATAATACATATCTGTCATTGGCCCATCGAAGACTCTTTCTTATTTACTTATTTACTGACACACTCACTCATTAATTCATTTATAACAAC
>NW_007741244.1:25597-26249 GCF_000696425.1 Galeopterus variegatus | reverse complement strand
CTATGAAGAAACAAAAAGTTCTACAGCCAACGCAGTGACTTTAGTTATCAGAATTTTTGATTGGCAGAGGTATAACTATAACCAGCAAGTAAGAGGGCTGGCAACAGAAAACTGTGGTTCTTGGGCTGGCGACAGAAAACTGTGGTTCTCATTTTATAAGAAAACTATCAGAAACTTAAAGAGTAAGGAAATCCTCTTATAAAAGGCTTTGACCTACCAGTTAAAACGTGAGCTGTGGGAAATAGTAAAAGAAAGGAAAGAAGACATTCAAACTCAGAATACATTACTTTTACACATGGTCAAGGAGAAATGGATCAAAGTAAGAAGCACATTGAGAAGCACATTGAAGTGTTACATCTTGAGTGGCCTTTTCAAATGGATATCCAGGAAAAACAATGTCTAAGGGAGGATCATATGCAGATAATCACTCTTGACCCAAAAGTACAGGTTTGGAAAACAAAAGGGATAACATACCCATTCATAAGTCTCTCCAGCAGGGACAATTGTGGACCCAGGAGGAAATCTTCCCTGTGAGGGAGAATCCAATGTCTAAGAAATTCAGTAGCTGGGGGGCTGATGCTGCAGCTATGATAACATTGTGACATACATGTCAGCAAACGGCTAAGGAATATGGTGGTTCTTCTAGGGACGG
>NW_007741244.1:22599-25465 GCF_000696425.1 Galeopterus variegatus | reverse complement strand
TCCGAGCTATGGCTAGTTAATTCTAAGGCATAAGCAGAATTTGAAGAATGGGAGGGAAATGGGTGGGAACTTCAAGAATACAGGTTCCTAGGATAATATTATTCGAGTGGGCCTGCATACAAATTATTTTCCACTCCTTTCCCTAATGGCCTAAACCAGCCCAGTCCTTAATGGATATGTTATCTGACGGGGCTGATGATCGTCATTCCAGGAGACACGAACAGAACAGCTCTGCAGAAAAATGACCCAGGCTGGGAATTGATCCACGAGGGGATAATTTGAAAAGTAGAATATGAAGCTCTGGCAGGCCCTAGAAAATTACTGTCTTGCTCAGTGGGATTAGTTGTTTGAGATGAGGAGTGTTTTCTTCTTGGGCCTTCCCCCTTCTAACTGCTCTTTTCACCTGCTCTTTCTTGTTCCCTCTTCCGTGCCAGGCGCTGACCCAGGGCCAGCAGCATTCCTGACCATCAGCACTGCCAGGGCATGGAAGCGTAGTCAGAGGTTAACTGCGGTGTTGTGAAAGCAGAGGGAGTGACCAGGAATGTTCTTGGGGGGGGTATGAATATTCATGAGATACAGAGCTGGTTGTCACCCCTCATATCCAAGATGTGATGGCCAGATGCACCCTGGCAGCTTGCCCATTACCACAAACTGCGTTTGTACCCCGTGTCCCCCTCCCAATTCTCCCCCACCTCCCCCTCCACTGTGTACCCCTAGGTGTGTGCTCTCCCTCTGCAAGTCCAGTGCACCGCTGTGGTCTTTCCTTCCTTCTTTCTCTCTCAGCTCCCACATATGAGTGAGCACATGCGGCATTTATCCCTCTGTGCTCTGCTTATTTCACTCCACATAAGTTTCTCCAGGCTCATCCATGTTGTTGCAAATGGGAGAATTTCATTCTTCTTATGGCTGAGTAGTATTCCATGTTGTATATATACCACAGTTTCCTTATCCAATCATTCATTGATGGACATTTAAGTTGGTTCCATGTCTTGGCTATTGTAAACAGAGCTGCAATGAACATGGGATGATGAATAACAAATGCTGGTGAGGGTGTGGAGAGAAGGGAATGCTCCTACACTGTTGGTGGGACTGTAGATTAGTACTACCACTATGGAAAACGGTATGGAGGTTTCTCAAACAACTACAGATGGATCTTTCATATAATCCAGCAATCCCACTTCTGGGTATATACTCAGAAGAATGTAAGTTAAATTCTGAGCTCATGAGAGAGTGGAAATTCTAGCCCTAGTTAGGGACCACACTCAATTAAAACTTGGGATTCCAAGAACTCTGATTTAAAGAAGAAATGAGACTTAAGAGCAATGGATTATATATGACATAAAGAGGGGAAGTTGAATAAATGAAGAGAAAGTTTTAAATACTACCTTACACATTTTTTAAGATGACTCAGGATATTGGCAGATATCCTGGAAAAGCTAAAATAAACCTCAACAGTTTTCTCTCAAACTCTCTTATTTTTCCTTCTTAGCTCTTCTCCTAGTTATTGTAAGGTCTTTGATGTATCTACTTTTTGTAATATAATGTAGTTCTATCTTGTAACAGTGCTTGCTTTTTAGGGACATCATTTTTGCTTAGAAAATGCTAAAAAAGCTCAACTACTTCTACAGGAAGGGAGACTAAGGCCTGGCTGATGAAGAAAAAACATCCATTTTTCCACTAGGACACCTAAGTGAGTTGCCCTTTGACTGAGACTCAGTAAAATAAGAAGAAAATGCAAGAGAGAAGATGCTTTTAGATATAATTTGGGACTTATGTTTATCTATGAAAAGGGAGACAAGATTTTGCCTCAGTTGCTAAGTTTCTCAGTGATAAAAAGAGGTTTGTATAATAACATGAAGGGTTAATATTATTAAAATGTGCAGATTTGGTGGCAAATTTGGGGCATTTAAATTGCTGGCCTTGTATTATTTGGGCTCTGCTGTTAGCTGCCACGTCTTGTATAAAACTTGTCTGGTGAATAGGTAGGAAAAGGAAATAGAAACATGGATTTATTCTGATGTATAACGTGCCCTTGGGGTTACTCAATTAATTGCCGTACTGACCCATTTTGGAGGCTTTGGAGACAATAGCAAAAGAGATTTTCGTGAAGGCCTGTGGGCATGGTCTGCATCCTAATTGGTCCTTGCTGGACTATAAGCTCTGTGAAAATCAAAATTAGGAAATTTTAATTATGTCGACATGCTTTAATTATAAAAATGTCACTTAAATCATATTTATAGACATATGTGCTTGAAGAATGCAAAGGCTTTGTTAACAATTTTCTTTGGAAAAAGATAGGAAATTGAAGGAATTCCTGAATCCCCTCCCTTTCTTCAGGGACACCAGTCAGGTCTTCCTCCCAGACACCCTCTGTTCCCCGTGTCCTTGTGTGTGCATCCCAGCTGCTCCTCTCTCCCACAGTGCCGGTCCCCAGAGAGCATGTTCCCCGCCCCGTGCCAAGAGCCGGGCGCCACGGAGCTTCTGACTCACTCTCCAGCTGCCCGCCAGACACGCCACCTGCCTGCGCCCAACGCCGACTCCCCACCCTTCTCCCCGGCCTGCTCTTCATCCTGTCCTGCTCGACGTCAGAGTCCGGGAGGTCTCCTAGACGCCTGTCTTTAACTTGCTCCTGTAACCCACCCCCATGCGGTTGGTCTCTAGGTTTTGTGTCTGTCTTTAACGTCTCTTGTGGCCCTCTCTAGTCGCTGGATCTGCCTCGTTTCTGACTCACCACTTCTCACCTGGGTTACTGCAGTAGTCTTGAAACTCCCAGTCCTCAAGAGCTGGCCCTCGGACAGGTGCTGGACTGGCTGCCCAATAGACGTTTGGGGAGCTTTGTAAAAGTACAGCACCTTGGCCCCCACCC
>NW_007741244.1:0-18309 GCF_000696425.1 Galeopterus variegatus | reverse complement strand
CTCAGGATTTATGCAGGGTGAGTAGTAACGGCTGCTGAATTTGTTTGTTTCCCTTGCCAGGTGATTCTTAGAAGGCTAATGAATTTTTGTAGTGGTGGTAATAATAATAATAATTTATCACATTTTTATAGGTCTTTGAAGTTTAAAATGCTTTCAGATTAACTGTCTCATTTAAGACACACTACCACCCTACAAAATGAGACTTACTGAAGGAACCTGAGGCTCAGAGAGGTTCAGTCACTCTGTCAAGGTCACACAGCTGATGAATAAGCAGCAGAGATGGCACTAGTCCTAAGACAGCATATTTTCCTCTACAAGGTGTGTCTGGCCTTCTTTGTGTCACAAAAGCCACATTCGAATCAGTTACACAAGAGCACGTTGTTACAACAGATGACATTATCCACGTTCAGAGTTAAAGGGACTCATAGAAACCATATAATCCAAGCTCCTCGTTCTGATTTAGTTTTTGTTTGGCCAGTACAGAAACTGAGTCTCGGAGGAGTTAAGAGCCTTCCCGGAGTTACATGATGATTTAGGGACAGACCCATTCTGTCCCCAGGGCTTGTCACTGTTCCCTGGACTCCTTCCAGTCTTTCTCACTGCTAGCCAGTTCTGTATGAGATGCAGATTTTTAAAAAATAAGTTCATATGCATGAAAATGCTTTCTAACAGTAAAGTGCTCTAAGAAGCAAGGTGGTATTAGGTGAATGTTCTCTTGGACACATACAGATACCCCTCTTTTTCATTCTCCACCTCATTCTGCCACATGTACCAGCCATCCTCCCTTCTCACATGACCCTTTTGTCCCAATCTGAATTGCTTATTCCAAGTAAACTCCATTTGTAGAAGTCTAGACTTACAAAACCAATCCTACAGGGAATGAATTCATCTTATGGCACCTGAAGTCTCCAACCTGAGAGATGTCTGTGCTTCTCCAAGCTGCTGCTTCTAACTGGAGCCTGAATGACCCTAAGTATGGGTGAAAATGTCTATGGTACAGGGAGCAGGTGAGGTGACCAATATGGTGGAGAGGAGACCCTCGTGTTGGCAAAGAACTGAAAAAAAGCCCCATGGGCCAGGGGCTGCTAGCGTGGTAGGTAGAGTGACCAAGGACCAGGGTGCTGGCCACCATCTGGGCCACTTCTTTTCCAAAACCATTCAACTAGGTCTATTCAGGGACACTTTCCCTGAGTAAATATACCCCTTTCCTACTTTTCATAAGAAAAAGGTAGAGGTGCAGACACTTACCCAACACATATGTCCAATCAGCACATGGATAGATGCTGCTCCTTCCTGCAGCCCTTGTGAGGGGTGGGGGTCAGCGCCGTGCTGATTCAGACCTTGGTTTGCACACCATAAAAAAGTAGTATATTTTAAAAATAAAGATCCCAAAGAGACTAAAATAAAATCAATTTGGGATTCATTATATTATGAATAAATATTATACGAGGCCAGGGGAGAAGAACTGGCCTATATCTTGCCAAAACCTGTTGATTGTCATTAATGGAAATACTTCCCTACTTAACCATCTTTTGGTACAGCTGGGCTACAGGATTCCTGTCAGCCCTATGACACTGGTTATACTAGCTAGATAGAAGTTTTTGTTTTTGTTCTTTAAATAGAGAACTCAATAACTAATTGCACATAATTCCTGGGTAGGGTGAGAGTCTTACTTAGGTTATGAGACAATGTTCTCCTAGGAAGGGTGTTTATGACATTTTTTAAAGTCAGATCCCTCTAGAAGGAGCTTTAGTGACTGGATGAATTCTGGGTGTCCCTTGAGCATTGTTGGGTATAGAAAACATGCTCCTGGTGCAAAAAACACAACTCTTTCTTTTCTTCCTTGAGTTTTCTTTTTTGGAGTATGTGCTTTTGGAAACCAAAGTAGAGCTGTTGCAGACTTAACTTTTATGAAATAGGTTTTGATATCTGAGGACTTCCTCACACAGCTCTTCTGTACGAGGTGGAGGGACCTTCTCCTTTTTCCTGACAATCTCTCTTGAGCAACTCCGAAAACAGTCACCAGTTGCATTGGTGTCAGATCAATTTCAAATCAGTCCACATTAAGCAAATAAAGTATTTTCATGGAGCTAGAGTCCCACAGGTCTAGCAGACAGCTTGCTGAAGTGACAATTTTCCAGAGCAGTTTCCCAGAACAGCTTAAAACCACTGTGGTGGTCTCCTTAATCCCAGCATAATGCTATTGAGAGTGTTTACATGTGCTTCTGCAGAGCATTGCTCATTTTAGAATGAACTAACTGGGCAGAAGTCTTCTTCAGGAAGTTCTTCCTCTACAGTTGACCAGTCAGTTCCTTTGAGCTGGAGAGGAACAGAGGGGCCGAGTGGGAGACAGAGGATTGCTTAAATCCCACATTTAAAGTGCCCCTATAAGTGGAGCCCATGATTGGAATGGTTTTCTTTGCTATGAAAACATGTGGGTACCAGTGTAGCCACAGCCTCCTGCTTGAACCCGGATATGACCTGCAGCCCCGTGTGAAGAGAGAGGCTTGAAGGTGGCTCTGTGGCCACGGAGACAAGGGAGACATGATTGACCCATGAGGTTGGCCTAACAACCCAAAGAACAGCCTCAGCCGACCTTTCAGTGCATCTGTAGGGGGAGATCCTTGATCTGGGAGGGAGATTTGGGTACAAATGACACGCTATAGTGACTTTGCATGTGATGACCAGCTCCAGGCACTCACTAGGTGTTTGTTTTATTACTCACATGTCCAAGCAGGCAGCTCTCATCCACGAGGCACTAATGGGAGGCCCAATGCACCAGCAGCTCCGTTTTCCTTGCCTGTGTTCTTTAGTCACTTGGCCGCTGACCTTTAGGCAGGTGGCCTGGTTAAGATTTGCATCCTCCACCTGGGCCTTCATCCATGAATATCCACACCAGCTCCTTCAGGAATTGCTGCGGGCTTTTTTTTTCCTGGCCTTTTCTTTTACTGCTTTTACTGACATTTGGGTTCCAAGTGCAGTTGGCTTCAGCCACTTTTATTCATTCACACACAAGGAAAGTACGTGAGCGTTCTTTCACTTAGTACATACTTTACAATTGCTTTGGTCGCAATTAATATTGTCGGTACAGTTGAGTCTGTGTTATCTATAGGGCATTGTGAATTGACGTGCCCGTCTCAGGTCATGGACTTTGGGGATGCTGACAACGACAGACAGAAATTCATGGAAGTAGCTGTTGAATAAGGAGGAGGAACATCCTAGATGTCAGTCCATTACCTGCCTCCACCCCAGTCACCTCATCACCAGCACATACACCTGTTCCTGGCCTGCATATTACCTTTTTTCCTTTCCCAACAAAACTGCAGTATTTTAAGGAGGTGTGTATCATATCGATTGGATACCCATGCTTTATATACATTATCTTCTTTAATTAGTACAGCAACTCTACAAAGTACGTTCTATTCCCTTATTTTACAGATGAAAAAGTGGAGGCTCAGAGGAGCTGGATTTCCCATGGTCTTATAGGTAGTGGCAGTTGGGATTCAAGTCCAGGTTTGTGCTTTCCAGCATTCTCATCTCACCCAACCAAAGATGATTCTTCCTGGCAGGCTGGGAGAGGCAGGTGACACAGATCATAATGGCCCCAGGCACACACCCCATTAGGGAGGCATCTTACTAGTAACACACTTGGTAAGAACCTGTTCAAGAAAGACAGATGTTTGCCAAGGACCCCCTGCATCAGAACTTGTCAGAAATACACATTCAGACCTCATTCATTGGAATGTTAGGGGTGCGGCCAAGGAATCTGCATTAAAAAACAAAAACAAAAAATCTCCCAGCTTGTTCTCACACACAAAAAAGTTTGAGATCCACTTATTCAGGCATGTGGTCTGATATTGCTTTGCAAGGAACATGTTTTTCTCATGTTCAGTGGAGATCCTTGGATGTCATTAATTCTTAGAATCAGAGAATGTCTGTTTTGTCATTTTACAAAAGAAAAAACTGAGGCCTGTTAGAGTTTAAGTGGCTTACACGATTCACACAGCAAGTGAGCTGGGAATTGGACCAGCATCCAGACTCCTTGTTCAGTGCTTCTTCTACTACACTGGTGGTGTGCAACCCAGGCTGCGTGCCGGAATCACCTGGGAAAGGGCCTGGGGCCCACTCCCGGGCAGCGGGAGCCCAGGCATCAGTGTTTCTAAAAGCTCCCAAGGTAATTTCAATGTGCAACCTGGGGACCCTTCCACCCGCACTTTTTGTCTGAATCTCCCCTGTCACCTGGCTGTGGCTAAAGGTGGCATAGAGCACAGGGGAAGGGAGAACTGTTCCCACCATGGCCCCAGCTTCTATGTCTTCATGTCTTCCCTTCTTTGTCACAGTTCCTTGTAGAATGCACAAGAGAAAAGAATAACTCTTTCATCAAGCATTGTTTTTAAGTACTTACTAAAATATTTTGCTTCCCATAGACCTGACCAGGATTACTACAAAGGACGAATAATGTGATGTTAAGAAGGTTCTTTGAGCTTCCTGGGGAAAGGGTGCAATGTGAATTTAAGTATTATTATTACATCCTAAATTTTTAATTAAAAGATTTAACTTACTCAAAAGCTAAGGCTGGCAGTCAAGTTGGCAGAGAGCTCCTTTATTCATTGGAACTGTGGGGTGCAGGCATCTTCACAAGCCAGTGGTCATGCTCCTTTTTTACAGTTACTCATATTTAAGGTGAGTTGTCTGCCAGCTCCAGAGGCTTTACCGAAGCAGATGTATTAACAATATTTTATTTAGGATCCTTTTCTTCTCCTGTGCATTTTCTATCATCTAAAATTTCTTTCTTGTTGTCTTGGACGTGGGTTATCAGAAACAACAGGCTGTGTCCACGAGTTCAAGTGTTTGTGTGTCTCCCCCAAGATTCCTCTTCTCGTTTCCACCTTCTAAGGTGGAAAGGGACAGGGGTGCCTCCACACGCCTCCAGGGACACTGTTGTTTCTTGTTTATGCTGCTGTTAACAGAAGTGGCTGCTTTCCTGTACTCCCTCCCTTGTGGCTTCTGTGTGAGTTTGCATTTTGTTCTTGAAAAGATTTCTTTAACTTAAATGTGGTCATGACTTGAAAGGAGAAAAAAATCCAGAGGAAATAAGACCGAGTGAGACTGGGGCAGATCCAGCAAAGATAAGTAGCAGAAATGATCAATGGCCACGGTTGCGAGATGACAGCTGGACTGCCAGAGTCAAGAGAGGGCAAGCCTGGCACTGAGCCCCTGTGAGTGCAGGGAGTCCAGTTCCAGCAGCCAGCACTCCTGAGCCAGCTGCCTCATGGGGTCCTCCCCGTCCCAGCAGCACTGGGACTCACCCTGTCCGTCAGAGGCCGTGGAGGTAGGGAGTTGCTTCCAGTCACAGAACTACCAGGCGAACGGAGAACAATGAGAACAGCGACAGCACACGCACAGAGCTTGTCACATCATGCATAAAGGCCACCAAGTGAGTGTGAGCAACCCTGAACACCAAACTGGCTGCGGAGAGTCCCCAGAAAGCAGTTTTTCACAAGCTCACAGCTGGAACTTCCAGAATGAGGCTGGCTGCTTGGGAAAAGTGCAGGGCTACCCCACGGTGTCCTTCTGGGCCCGTTGAGCACGCAATCCACCTTCTCTCGTGCAAGTCTTCAGCAGTTTGGGGTGGATGTGGCTCTCTAGGCTGCCCCTCTGCCAGAGCTCAGGCTGGCATGCAGCGCTGTCCCAGCCACTCGGCAGTGGTCCCGTTCCTCGCTACGTGTGTCACCTAGACTGGCCTGCTCAAGGGGCACGTGAAAATGCACATTTGTAGGCCCCACACTCGAAGAATCTGAATTTAGCAGGTACCTCCAGGTGATCCTCAGAAGACTCCTTGAGATGCTCTCCATGGGTAGGATGACCAGAAGGTGCCAGCCTGTGAGAATAACGCCTTTTTACATTGCTCTTGGGAGCTCACCTCTGGGTGCCACATGCTTTCTATCACTTCTTTGTTGAACATGAGGGCTACTTTCCAGAAGGTGGAAAGTGACCTCAAATTTCTTTAAAGATGAAAGAAAGAAAACTGTGTTTACAGGAGAAAAGCAAGAAATCAGATTTGCCTTCTAGGGCAAAACTCTGAACCAAACCCAGTTTCTCCAACAACCTACATGATCTACATTGAGGTCAAATTGCCTTCTGAAAATTTTCTGGCAAATAATCACGGTTTTATGCTTTTGAGAATTTCAGTGCCACCCCAGTACGTTTAGTCATTCATTCCCCCAAATTCTGTTAAGCACTCTACCTGCCAAGCCCAGAGGATCCAGCTGAGTTGGAAAAGATGGCTACATTTGCCATGAATTTTCTTGTTCCTTCTGGATTAATTTTTTGTTATTGTTTTAATCTTTTAAAAATTCATGAAATATAACACATATAGACAAGTACACAAAACTGAACAGTCCAATGAACTATCACAAAGCAACACCAGTGTCACCACCATCTGGGTGAAGAAATAGGACATGCTGGCACCCAAAGGCCCCCTGCAATCCCTGCTTCCCTCCTCCCTCCCTCTCAGAGGTAAGTGCTTTCCTGAGTCGCAATGATCACTTCCTGTGGTAACACTTAGGCCAGAAGCATGTGTTCTTAAACATGTACTGTTTCAAGTTTAATTTACTTTTGCCTTTTTTTTTGAGTTTCTGTATGTGGAATTACAGAGTAAGGATTATTTTATGTCCGATTTCTTTTACTTTAAGTTTATGAAATGCATGAATACTATTGCATGTAGCTGTACATTGATCATTTTCATTGCTATATAAGTGTTTTATTATATGAATATACCATATTTTGAATATTCTGATATGAATGGAAATTTAGTTTTTTTCAAATTGGCTTCTGTTACAAATAGTGCTCTCATGAACTTGCTTGAACACACCTCTTGGTGAATATATATACAGATTGAGTATCCCTTATCTGTAATGCTTGGGACCAGAAGTGTTTTTGATTTTCAGTTGTTTTTGAATTTATAAATATTTGCATTATACTTACCAGTTCAGCATCCCTAATCCAAAAATGTGAAATCTGAAATGCTCCAGTGACCATTTCCTTTAAGCCTCATGTTGGCGCCCAGAAAGTTTCAGATTTTGGAGTATTCTGGATTTTTGGATTAGGGATGCTGCACCTTTGCTCACATTTCTGTTGGCTGTGCAGCTAACAGTGGAGTTGCCGGGGCTTAGCGTACACATATGTTCACCATATGAGGCACTGCTGGTTTTCCAAAGGGGTTGCACCACTTCACACCCCCACCAGCAGAAGGTGCTCCTTGTCATCTTGGTATTGTCAGTATTTTAGCCATCTGGTAGATATATGGTGGTACAGTCAGTTTCTGTAAATATTCTACATATGTTTAGAAGAATGTGTAGTCATCTCAGCCCTTCCAAAGGGACAGCTAAGAACCCTGGAAGAACTACTATCCATGTGTTAAATATAAAAATATATACTTTAAATAACAAAACACAAATATACTGATTGCCTTTGTCAACCACAAATAAATAAACCAATTTATGTCAAAGAAAGATACTAAGTGCAAGAAATATGCTCATTATAATAACTTTACTTTGACCAGCCCTCTTCCTGTGGCTTTTTCTCAGTGATTTTAAGCTAGGGCCTCATGATAACTTCACATTAACATTCAGGTGAGAGCCGTAAGGTCTTGAGTGTCCTGTGCTGATGCTTCTTCAGGTTTCATGAGAGTCAATATCCTCTAAAGAAGAAAGAAAACAGCCTAGACCAGCCCTGCTCCTGCAGCACCACCCCCCACCCCCACCCCTGGTGGTGCCTCTTTTTCTATGAAGTACCCTCTCTCTCCAGTCGTCACCTTTCTGAGTAGCATCGACTCCTGCAGATTGTTTATGACAACAGGATCTGCCCCAGGTGATTCCATTCAGCATCTTCAGCCTGATCCTGAGTCAACTGTGGTGGTCAGAACGATGCTGGCTGGGCTGTGTTGGCATGATAGTTCTTTAGAACAGCAAAAGTTTGGGACAGTACTGATATGGAACAATAATTCTGAGGAATGTTAGTAGATACTAACTGAAAAAAAAGGATTCTCTGGTACAAAGTTTAGGAGTCTCAAAAACCACCCTCACTTCTGACACCAGCTGCAAGTCTGGGGTTCCCCAAGTCCACCCTCAGTTGCAGTAATTCACTGGAAGGACTCACAGAACTCAGAAAAACCATTATACTCAGGGTTATTGCAACAAAGGGACACGGATTAAAACCAGCCAAGGGAAGAGGTGCATGGGACATGGTCTAGGAGTCACCAGACGGGCTTTTAGATGTCCTCTCCCAGTGGATCTGTGTGGAGAGAGGGCACTTCCTCCCAGCAACAATGTATGACAATAAACAAGGAAACTCACCTGAGCTCTGGTGTCCAGAGATTTTATTGCAGTTCGGTCATGTAGGCATGGATGACCCCTGTGTGGCTGACCTTAGTCTCCAGTCCCTACAGAGGGCAAGTTGACATGCATGACCCAATGCCCCCAGCCTACATCATGTCATGAGCATAGACTACCTGGGGTGGATGAAGACCCCCACCATAAATCATGTTGTTCTCATAGACTGTCTGGTGTGGCCCAAAGCCTCCAGGTTAACAGAGACACTCATCTCAGGCAGGACCTTCCAAGGGCTTAGAGGTTGCCTCCCAGGAGCTGAGGGTAAAGACCAAACCTCTCTTTGGGCAAGGTTAATCCTTTACTGCACATATGGCAAACCCTTTGAGGATATAAAGTAGGTCATGCCAGGGCTCCCCATCACACTGAAATAAAACCCAGTTCCCTGCCCTAATCCACAGGCCCTCTTGGTCACTATGTTCCAAGCACTCTTTCCTGGCTTTGCTCCAGCTGCTCCCATTGCCTGACTGTTCTTTCCCCAGATCTGCACATAACTGGATCTTTCTTGACATATGGGTCTCAGCTTCATAAATGTCATTTCCTCAGAGGCCCCTTTTCTGTCTACCCAAATTGAGTCCCTGAGTCAGCCCCTCTCACGTCACCGCGTTATGTGTTCGTCCTAGCAGGGCACTGCCATCGTTTTCTAGCTCATTCATCTGTTTATCATCTGTCGGCAGTCTCCATGTGAGTGCTCTGAGAGTAAGCTTCCTGACTTTTTCTCTGTCCCAGCACCTAGAACATACTGGACCTGAAGGAAGTGCTCAGTGATTCACTGAATGGGTGAATGAACAAATAATGGATGAATAAATAAGCCTTGCAAATGCTGGTTTAAACAAAATTAAATAGAACTCTTTATGGCAAGACCTTCAGAGCCCTTAATATACCAATAGGGATCCTGAAACCCTGAACTGCATCATATATTCATGTTCCTGGGAGCAGTTTTGGGGGAGTATCTATGTCGAAACTTTGCACTTTTAAGGAATCAGATTCATTTTCAAATACAACTCACATATAACTAACATTGTAAAGAAAAGTACATCCAGTGGATGGCACAGATTCTTGAAATTTCTTTAATTATTACTGTTTCTGCTCCATCCCTTAGAACTCTGCTGTCTGCTAACTAATCTGATAAATTAATTTGCACTTAGGTATAAATGTGTAATACTGCCTTAGGATCCCTTTTATTTATTATATTGAATGCCCAGTGTTACTAGAAGCAGGGTACAAAAATAATGACAGTGGTGGGCTGGTTAAAGGTGATTTCCAGGATAGAAGCATTTGATGTCCCTCAAGTTACATCCTAGAAATGCCCATTTATGCCCCTTTACATAATTTTGATTGACCAGATCCTACATGACAGAATTGGAAAGTCCTTCGCAACAATATGATTGAAGCGGTGGTGTTTATTGGGGTGGGTTTTTTTTGTCGTTTTTTTTTTCCTTTTTGTCTTTTTTCGTGTCTGGCAACGGATCGCAACCCTCGGTGTTGAGCCCGCACCTCGCTCAGCCAGTGAGCGGGAACTGGTCTGTATGTGGGCTCCGAACCCTTGGCGGGAGCGCCGCCGTACTCCCAAGCGGCGCACTGTAGCAGTGCGCCACCGGGCCGGCCCTTTTTTGTCGTTTTTTGTGACCAGTAAGGGGATTGCAATCCTTGGCTTGGTGTCACCTGCACCGCGCTCATCCAGTGAGCGCACCGACCATCCCTATATAGGATCCAAACCCGCGGCGGGAGCACCACTGCCCTCCCAGCGCCACACTCTCCCGAGCGAGCCACGGGGTCGGCCCTGAAGTGGTTTTTAAAAATTCTTTCTGTTGACTGGATGAACTTATGCTATAGAAAGTTGTGTTATTTCCATTTGAAACTTAGAACGGATGAGGACTACACATTTATCTTTAGATACTAAAGATCCTGAATTCTTTCTTTCCGTAGAAATCAGGTATGTGGTTGTTGCTGCTGTGCACAGCTCACTGGGGCGTGTTCCAGATGCCCCTTCTTCCACTTTGCTCTCCTTCAGTGGGGACTGGATGCCAGGCACTGTAGACAAGAAACCAGAGAGGCTCTGGATGATATTTTCTCCTGCCAAGGCTTAGTTTTTGTTAGAGCCAGTTCATGTTAGTTTTGTCCTTCCTCCTAAGGCACAGTCCCTCCTGGCCTCTCCACCTTCGTGAGATTTGAACTCTAATTTTTACTCCCCAGTTGATACGTGGCTCCTCCCACATGGCAAGTTGGCTTGCCTCACTCCCTATGGTGACTCTTTTTTGAGCAGAGTGTATAATTACTGAGACCCCAGAGGCTGTGAATTCCCTTCAAACCCTGTGTCATATGCTCTGCAATAGTCCCCAACTTCTGCATGTGGAGACTTGGAGTTCTAATTAGAAGTTCAAAGCATTCCGCATTATACACCACTATGCTGAGAACTCAGCCTTGGAAAAAGGGCTTGGGTGCCTCTGCTCTTGGCCAGCCAGTATCCGCGTGTCCATAATGTCCAAACGGACACTCCTATTCGTGTCTCTATCACTGGCCACCTCCTGAGTATACCGGTTAATCCTTGCACAAATTTTAAGTAAGTCCTGAAAATAGTTGCTTAGACATATAAATTACTGCCACAGGATATATTTACAGTCAAGATTTTACAGATATATGCCTTGATAAATGTGTTTTTATTTGCTATGAATAATTTCTGCATAGTGCCACTGAAAAAGTGTAATTCACATTTCCATTAAGAAGGAGGCAGCAGGGGTGCACAGAGCTGTCAACTATCCTGTAGCTCTGGTCAGGGTCACTCTGGGGTTGATTAGTCTGGGATGAATTTGGGGGAATTAGGCTGCTTTAGCAGAAAAACTATTGGCTAAACATAACAGTTAGAAAACCCCTTTCCACAGCCTGAAATACAGACACGAGAGACAAAATTGAAACCAGAGCACAGTTCTCCAGCCAAGACTCTCACGCTGAAATCCATTGGCAAAAGGAAGGCCTGATGGTAGGTTTCCTCAGAGGACGCCAAACTGCCGAGCTGTGCTGAGCCTGTCAGCCGGCTCCCGAGGGCCCTGTGCTCAGCCTGTCTTCTCTGCCAGGTGTGTGCACAGGTCTGGAGGTATGGAGAGAATATCAGGGGAAGTGACTAATACAGTCCCTGCTCTCAAGCTACTGGTGGTGAGAACGGCTGAGACAGACCTGGGCTCACAAGCGTCTGACGTCGGGTGACCCACACAAGGCAGTGAATGGCCCCTACTCCTTCTCCCCCAGCTCAGGGGAGGGCCCCTTCTGCCCAAGTATTTCCCATCATTGACATCCTGTTTTCTGGAGTCTGTTGTGTCAGAATCCCTACTGCTCCCAGTAAACACAGCCCCCACTCCACCTCACAGCTCCTCAGATGTGTCCTTCATAAAGCCACCACGGTTCCCAGCCCCCAGAGCCATCCACCCGGCTGGGCCCTGCTCCTCCCCTCCCCTTGCCCTGCGTCAGGGTTCCCAGGGCGCAGCACCTCAGAGCTGACAGTTCAAAGCTTAGAGCAACTGGAAGGTCAGGGCTCCTTTTATTACTATTCCAACCATATTGTGGATTCAGTAGACTTTGGTGAGTGGCTGAGAATCCTACAATCTTTTAGAGCATTGAGAAATTTCTGGAGGAAGTTTCTATGACTAACAAGTATTGTTCTTGGATTTTGCCTTGTTTCAAAAAATTAAGAACCAACAAATTTGGAACATAATCCATCTGTGGGTCATGTGTATATGCATATAAAATCAGAAACATTAAACAGAGATGTGCCCATAAGAGATGGAGAGAGACACATGTCATGACCAATGTGACTTAAACCAGATGTGATCAGCTGGGCAATGTTTAGGGTGGGGGGGCTGCGGGGAGCAGGATCCCAACGTGGCAGCGAGAGCGCAGTGACATGTACAGTACCTTGGAAGTGGGTAGAGTTAGAAGTGGGTAATTATAATTTGTGTATTTTATCTTATCCTTCTATCATGCTGCTGCACAGGCTCCTTGTTCCTCACCGACCTGCTCCTGACTCCGGCCTTCCGCTTCTCCTCCGGCGCACGTGCATCTGTTCTTAGTGCATTTGGGGCAGGCAGTACAGCCGCCTGCTCCGAGCTTTTGTGACCCTGGCAGTCGTATGTGCTGCTGTTAATTATCTTTTAAAACACGGATGAGGTGGACGGGAAATGCTAAGAGCAGACGCAACCACAGCTCAACCCCTGTGCTGCTCTGCAAACTGTATTTTCTTATCAGGCTCAGGGCCAGGCCCCCAGGCTGCTGGCTGAACATCACAGTTAGAAAACCCCTTTCCACAGCCTGAGATACAAACACGGAGATAAAACCGAAACCAGAACACAGTGGCGGTGCAATTGGGCGGCTGTGGGGACCAGCCGGTCAGGCTGCGTGTGTCCCATACTGTCCACAAATGCAGAGAAGGGTGGAACCAGGTGGTTCAGGTTAATCCCCAACTCTCGTCTGTCTTCACTTCCAAAATTGCTCATAAGATCAACTGTATGGTGTGAAGTGTGGCAGGCAGGAGATACAGTTCCTTTTGGGACTGGACCCCCACAGTCTGGGTCCCTCATTCTGAGCCCCTCTTCCTGTCAGTCCTGTGAAGTGGCCTCCGCCACTTGTCTTTGGTGCCTGAGCCTCGTGACAAATAAGGCACCGTTTATCAGAATGCTGTGTAGGCTGAGGAGCAGCCCGAAAAGAAGAGCTTTCTTGTGGAGCTGTTAATTACAACCATTTTAAATTCCAAAAATAATGTGTACCTTTTACAAAATTGCAGATTGCCGTATCCCTCAAATTGAAGATGCCGAGATTCACAACAAGACGTATAGACATGGAGATAAGTTAATCATCACTTGTCACGAAGGATTCAAGATCCGTTACCCTGACCTGTACAACATGGTTTCACTATGTCACGATGATGGAACGTGGGATAACCTGCCCATTTGTCAAGGTACGGGATGGAAGCTGCGCTTCTCAGCTGGTCTTCTCTGGGGCGTTATTGTAGACCACGTACGTGTTTTTCTGATAGAGGGAAAGAGATGGTGGGAGGAAAAACAGAGCCGTCCAGCCCACGTGGGTCCAGCTGTACCTTCACCATGATTTTCTCGAAGTCATGAAATCATCGTAATCACTCCTAGTAGACTGCTCAGCTCCACCATACACCCAGTTTTAAAGTATAAACAGGAAAGACCTCATTCTTTAGCATGTTAGATGTTTCCTTTACTCTAAGTGAGCAAATGTAGTTTAAGAATTAGGAGACTTGTAACTGGGCTGTGAACACAATGATAAATTATTGTATATTTAATGGAAATAACAGGGCATTTATACTTATATCAATATGATGAGAATATAGTTAAAGCCTGTCTTACAGAGGCTATTTTCTCTTAATAATGTTATCCTTTTTTATAACGCATGGAGAGCAGAAAAATGACCAAACTCAAATTTCATCCAAACCACACAATGAATATTTATCCTCTTGCATTTATAAATTTGCTTGGGCCAACATAGAGGGCCCTATTTGTAGAAATAAGCCCTCAAGTTCACATTAATTCTGATTTTATTTTTTGACACGTGATTTGAACCAAAGGACTGAGAAGCCAATGCATAATTCGTAGTTTGAGGGAGAGGGGGAGCAGTATCATTGCTCCAAAGGCACCGGCATGTTAAAGCTGAGACGATACTAGCTTTGTGCTCAGAAATCACAACGGGCAGACTCTGATATTGCTTTGTGTGCCCTGTCATTGGAAATAAATCATTTCCTTACATGAGAGCTTGGAAATCATGACCCTTGAGGGAATGCAGCCTCAGCACAAGGAGGCCAGAAGCAGCCCCCCTGCATCACCTCCCCTCCTCCGTCCCCCGAAACTGTCTCTATCACTTGGCACACTCGAGATTTCATTTTGAAAGGAGACGTGTGATTTATGTATAGTTTCAGAGACTGTCTGCAAAACAAGCAGCCGGCTCTTAGGCTGGGCTACATATTCAGATAAACCTCACTGAATGCCAATTCGCTGCAGTCCTCTGGCCGTAGCAGAGGAAAGGCCAAGGAAGCCACCCCACGCTCTAGCCATGCCTTGCCTTCCTTTTTTCCACATATCCTGTTTTCTTCCCACCCTTTCTATTTCCCTTTTTGTCGCTTAAATACAGGAAATACAGGATGCTTCTTTAGTCCTTTTTCCACGATGGTTTTTTTGAAGTGGTATACCACTCGGGGGTTGTTTTGTGGCATTCAGATGTAGGCTTTCCCACGGCCCTGTCTAGCCACTCCCGTTCCCTGCTCCACCACCCCTTACTCAAACCCCAGTCGAGACAGCTTCTCTAGGTCTGCAGCAGTGACAACAGAGCTGGCTGGCTGCTCTAAACCCCAGCACAGCTTTCATTCCTCTGAGGAGGTGTATGGCCTGTGTCCCACCCTCCACGCCACCCTGCCTGTCACAGTGCAGGTGGGCATGTCCTGCCTGCTGCAGCTGCCGCTGCTGTATGTCCTCCTGCCATCCATCCAGCACAGCACAGGGAATGAGGAATCCACGTTGCCTTAGACAGCACAACACCTCTCCGAGCCCCCAGGGGCAATATAATTGGCCATTAGATTGACATTTCATTCTGTAACTTTTATTTGCACCTATAGATCCAGGGGCTGAAGCCTGAGGAGCCTTCTCTCTATTATCTAGAAGTACAAATGGAAATCACATTGAACTATTGAGTTGAAGCCAGTTTTCTACGGTTATGTTTCTACAGGCTGTCTCTAGCCAAGAGTGAGCATATCTTTCCTTCTCCTCTGGTTAGCTAACTACGAATTATAACCCCTGTCATTTTCTTTGGGGGGTGGGGATTAGGGAGCTGTTCCAAGACCATTTTTTGTGTGTGTGAGACTTTATGTTTTGGAGAGCAGCATCTAGATGCCTCCTACTCACTCTGGGTCAGAGTTAGTTTTTATCTGGGAGAAATCAGTTTATCTGTGTGGGTAGCTTGGAACCACAACCCCTTCTTAGGAGGAGGAGCGGGCATGATCCTTGTGCCAATCCATCTGAGCTATGCATAAGGGTTCCAATGCATTCTATTGCACGTGTCAATGTGCTTATGTTTTTTTTCTCAATTATTGATTCTGTTTATTTCTGATTTCACCCCTCCCCCCACCGCCAACACACGCACTTTACTTTTGTCATGAACACATTGCCAGTTTTTAGCTCAGAAGAAACGTAATCTAAGGCCATGGGACTGTCTAAAAACACGGCTGAGCTCCACACTTTTTTGCATGTGGTCCATCCTGAGCACTGGCCGGTCAGGGCAGTGGTCTGCCGAGTCTGCAGAGCTGTACAGCCCCCAGGCCCAGCAGTGCAGGGTGGGAACTGCATGACCCAAATGAGCACCTCCCCGCTTCCTCACTCGCTCTGATGCTCAGACACTATGACTGGACTGTCAGCCAGAGCAATCTGCTAAGAGATTCCTTCAAAGATACTTAAAATATGCAACCATGTCAGCTTAGGATAAGGGCTCAGTCATTGGTTTCCATGCGTGTGAAACATACAATCTGTACTTGGTGACTGGAGGGTAAGGTAGGTGTTTCTATTATGCATTATTTACTTCACACACAATTAGTTCTCCTCTGGAAGAACACCAACTCTGCCGAGCTGTTATTCCCTCCCTTGAAATTGCTGAGGCCAATAAATTCCATGATCAAGCATATGCCACACACCACAGAATTCTGTGCCGCTGGGAATGTCCTACTGAGCTACACGGCTTCCAGACAAAAAGGCAGCTAATGTTTTACAGAAAGAAGTAGGAGTTTAGGCTCCAGGCCCCACATTCACTCCAATGGCACACAGAATTCTGTGCCTGATGCAGGGACTGTCTGTAGCTGTGTGCTCCTGGCCCAGCAGTGGCACCTGGAAGGTCAGTACCCAGAGCTGCTGAAATGGAAGCTCTGGAGGTGGGCCCAGCAGTCTGTGTGCCACCGAGCCCTCTGGTTATCCTCAAGTTTGAGAACTACTACACTGGAGTAGTTTCCTGTAGGGTTTATGTGTGTTTTACTTCACATAAAACACAACTGGGTCACTTCTTCTGTATCTCCGTGCACAGCACAGCTGAGCAGTGAGGGCGTGCTGCAAGCACACGTCAGAAGCCTGGAAGCAAGAGCTCTTTCCTCCTTTCTTTATCAAATCTGTGTGATTTCAGAGTGTGGTTCACTAAAGACCACTAATCAGTTGAATGGTACCATCTTAGGCAGGTTCCTGTTCCATAATCTGCTACAGCAGAATCAAGTTTGGAACATAACCTTCCCAAGCCACCACCACCATGCCAAAACCACTGGGGTCTCTTTCCTCGTGTGGCACCTCAATTGTTCTCAACCCTGCCACACATGAGGATTACTTGGGAAGCCTTAAAAAGAGAGAGAGAGATGACCAGGCTCTCCCCATACCCTGGGCATAGGGCCCAGGCACTGGTGCCTTTTAAGAGCCCCTCAGGTGGCACTAAGGTGCAGTCAGGGCTGGGGCAACCTGGAGTCACACACTTGCTGCCCTCCCTCCCCCAACTTCTTACCCGACCCTCTTGGTGCCATTTGCAGATAGGGAAACAAACGTCCGCATGATATGTAGAATGGGCCAGTGGGACAGGGAGCCCACGCTCGTAGGAGCAAGTGCGTTGTCCTCAGGGGCAGTGCCAGTCTCATAGTGGGGCTGCAGCGTTCTGTCTGATGTAGGTGTGTGGAGATGACCGAGGGAAACCTTCCCTTTTTCTTTCATTTTCATGTTGCACAGGTTGCCTGAGACCTCTAGCCTCTTCCAATGGCTACGTGAACATCTCTGAGTTCCAGACCTCCTTCCCAGTGGGGACTGTGATCTCCTATCGCTGCTTCCCTGGATTCAAACTCGAGGGGTCTGAATATCTTGAGTGCTTACACAACCTTATCTGGTCGTCCAGCCCACCCCGGTGCCTTGCTCTGGAAGGTAACACCTCTTATTCTTTCAGAAGCTGTATTTTGAATTAGTAAGTGGGTGTTTCGGTAGGAGGTGAAGAGCTGAGAAGTATGGTTGGCAATACTTTTGTCCCCTGAGTACATTTTTCTTGCCTTTGTCCAAAGCACAGATCACCTGCCATGAAGCCATACTTACAACTAGATGTAAAACTTGCTTCCCCCGTCTTTAGGCCTAAGGGGGAGGAGAGAAGATAAAAGAAAAAGTTGCAAGCATCACAGATTAAACTGCAGAATACCACAAAGTTAAATGAAATGTCTTCAAGAATTAACTTTCTCTGCACCAAATGGAAACAGATGTACTGTGGCATCGTGAATCTCGCCCCGCGTTTCTGTCGTGTCAGTGCTTCTTCATATCTCCATGCACGGCACAGCTGGGCCATGAGGGCATGCAGAAGCAAGCACACCTTGGAAGCCTGGAAGCAAGAGTTCTTTCCTCCCTTTGTCAACTCTGTGTGATTTCAGAGTGTGGTTCACCAAAGACCACTAATCAGTAGCATGGAGCAGTGACAGTGACAGGCAGTGTCTGTGGGGGCACAGTCCACAAAACTTCTGCCGGGCAAGTTGGACACGCTGGCTCAGCCCTTGCTTTGACTCAGGTCTTAGAATTATGCCCAAAGAGAACACACACCTATGTGCTTCTTGGCATCTGAATACAATGGGCAGGAAGGGGTCTTTATGGGGAAAGAAGAAAATCAAGGGGAACCTCCCATCAAGAGCCCGCCAAAGTCTGTTTGCAGCCTTGCTTGAGAAACAACCCAAGGAACAAGGGAAGGGGGAGCAAATGAGTTCTTACACGTTCACAGCATCTCCACGGTGCGCACCTCAACCTGTGAGGAAGTCAGTGTGTTGTGGAGTGACCACTGGTCAGAGGAATCAGAGGCGGTGTGTCTAAAGGAAAACATGGGACCTGGAGTGGGTTTGGCTGGTGCCTGGAACCTCCATGGA
>NW_007741243.1:25798-26257 GCF_000696425.1 Galeopterus variegatus | reverse complement strand
CTGCAGGAGGGTTGACTGTGGGTGAGAAGAGTGAAAATATTTGAGGTCTTGGGCCAACACTCGGCCAAAGAGGTGAGAGCTATCCCGGAATCCCTGGGGAGGACAGTCCAGGTGAGTTGTTCAGAGTGTCGTGTATTGGGGTCAGTCCAGGTAAAGGCAAATATGTCCCGGGAGGCGGGGTCCATGGGAATGGAAAAGAATGCATCTTTTAAATCTAGGTCTGAAAAATGAGTCGTGGAAGCTGGGATCTGTGACAGAAGAGTATAGGGATTGGGTGTTAAAGGATGAATGGGAATAACAGCAGCATTAACTAAACGGAGATCTTGAACCAGTCAGTAAGACCCGCTTGGTTTTTTTACTTCCAGGATGGGGGTGTTGAATGGTGAGTGAGTGTGGTGAAGGTAACCCTTTTTGAGAAGATCTTCGACAATGGGTTGGAGTCCACGAAGTGCTGTGGTG
>NW_007741243.1:23801-24323 GCF_000696425.1 Galeopterus variegatus | reverse complement strand
CAGCCAGGGCACGAAGGCAGGGAGCCCAGCCCCGGACAGTGGGATCTAGTTGTTTGGACAACTATGCCACTGGGGCGAAGGAAGGGCCATATGTTTGTCCTAACACACCCAGGGCTTGTCCGTCCCTTTCATGTACGTAAAGGGAGAAGGGTTTGGTGAGGTCAGGCAGGTGTAAAGCAGGGGCGACGACCAAAGCACGGCGGAGTTTTTGGAATGGCTTATCTGGTGAAGATGATAGGGGTTCATTTTGGTCTCCTTTTGCAAGGGCATATAGTGGGCGGGCCAAAAAGAGTAATTTGGGATCCATGCTCTAAAGTATCCCACTAGGCTTAAGAAGGATAGAATTTCTGCCTTAGTTTTTGGAGTAGGTAGGGACTTTAAAAGCTCCTTCCTATTAAGGGTGATGGCCTTTTGAGAAGGGGATAATTCAAATCCTAGATAAGTGACTTCAGTGAGGGATATTTGGGCTTTAGAAGGTGAAATGCGATACCCTTTGTCTGCCAGGAAATTAAGAAGGGAAGC
>NW_007741243.1:22359-23052 GCF_000696425.1 Galeopterus variegatus | reverse complement strand
GGAAAGAGCCAGGGCCCCGTCAGTCTTCTTCCTCTTCAGCCAGTCCCACCAGAGGTACTTGAGGTGCCTGGGACGGCTGAGGTTTGCTAGGCCAATCTCCCCCTCGGGTGAGTGGACAGTTGGAGCCCCAATGCCCCATTTCTTGGCTCCTAGGACATGGCTTGGTGGGCTTTCTGGGTGATGGACAATTCCTGGACCAATGACCTTCTTTGCCACACTTAAAACAGGCACCAGGGGGAGCTATGGAGGCAGAGGGCCCGGAAGGGCACTTAGAAGGCTGAGTAACTACTTTGGTCAGCATTTGGAGGTTGGCCAGATCAGCCTTTTGTTTGCACTGCTCCTTTTCCCGTTCCTGTTCCTCCTCCCTATTATGAGAGACCTTGAAGGCCACTGATAAAATTTCAATCTGGGGAGTAGCAGGGCCCTGTTCCAGTTTTTTTAGTTTGGCCTTGATGTCGGGGTAGGATTGAGCCAAAAAGTATGTCATAAGGACGTGGCTTCCGTCTTCTGAGGTGGGATCTAGGTTGGTGTATTGTTGGAGAGCCTGAGTTAGGCGATTAAGAACTTGGATGGGGTTTCCTCCTTTTTTTGGATAACATCCTGGACTTTTTGGAAATTAACAACTTTGTGTACAGCCTTTTTAAGACCGGCCAGGAGGCAAGAACTAAAGTGATCTCTGGCCTGAATTCCCTG
>NW_007741243.1:5566-22141 GCF_000696425.1 Galeopterus variegatus | reverse complement strand
GTGTTCTGCGGGGGTATATATGTTTTCCTCCTACCCCAACTATAGGAGAAATGTTAAGTGTCGTTGGGCCCCAAAACTCCTTTAAGATCGAGAAAGTGGCTCCTGTGTCCAGGAGGAAGGAGACGGGTCGGCCATCTACAAGACAATAGTCACCCGGGGCTCGCTTTTTGTGATAGTCATGGTCAGGAAGGAGCCAGGGCCCTGTCAGTCTTCTTCCTCTTCAGCCAGTCCCACTAGAAGTGCTTGAGGCGCCCGGGATGGCTGGGGCTTGTTAGGCCAGTCACCCCTTCGGGTGAGTGGACAGTCAGAGCCCCAATGCCCCATTTCTTGGCACTTAGGACATGGCTTGGTGGGCTTTCTGGGTGATGGGCAATTCCTTGACCAATGACCTTCCTTGCCACATTTAAAACAGGCACCAGGGGGAGCTTTGGAGGCGGAGGGCCCGAAAGGACACTTAGAAGGCTGAGTGATTACTTTGGCTAGCATTTGGAGGTTGGCCAGATCAGCCTTTTGTTTGTGCCGTTCCTTTTCCCGTTCTCGTTCCTCCTCCCTATTATGAAAGACCTTGAAAGCCACTGATAAAATTTCAGTCTGGGGAGTAGCAGGGCCCTGTTCCAGTTTTTTTAGTTTGGCCTTGATGTCGGGGTAGGATTGAGCCAAAAAGTATGTCATAAGGACGTGGCGTCCGTCTTCTGAGGTGGGATCTAGGTTGGTGTATTGTTGGAGAGCCTGAGTGAGGCGATTAAGGAACTCGGATGGGGTTTCTTCCTTTTTTTGGATAACATCCTGGACTTTTTTTGAAATTAACAACTTTACAAGTGGCCTTTTTAAGACCGGCCAGGAAGCAAGAACTAAAGTGATCTCTGGCCTGAATTCCCNAAAGCCTCCACATATGGAATCTCTTTCCACTTTCTCAGGTGCTGGCAGTAGTTAACAAGGCCCAGAGAATGTCAGGATCGAGTGTGCCCTCAGGGGGCGACTTATTTTGGTTATCTAGGGGATAATAAGGCCAATCTTGTGTGCAAAATTTAGTGAGGAGTTTGGGTTTGATGTCAGGCTTGAGGGATAGGGTGGTAAGGTTGTTTAAGAGACATTGTAAGGGTGAATCACCCTGGAGGGAGGAGGCAGAAGCTCCCATTCCGAAGAGGATTAGAGAGAGAGAGAGAGAAGGTTTAAAAGGAGGATAGAATGAGCCCTCCAGCCAGATGAGAAGGACGGAACTCAGAGGGCATCCCCAATGAGTCATGCCATTCCCAGGAGGTGGGTTCAAGGATGAACCCAGGAGGGAAGGGGGTGTAGGACGTCACCTAGACCCTTACTTCCTGGAGGCAACTGTGCCGGAAGCCGGAGGGAGCTAGCACTCTCGGGTTACTGGACGGCGGGGTCCTGGACCCGGTAGGAGGAAGGTTAAAAGGAGTGAGAGAAAGAGAGAGGAATGGGGGCTTAGCCTCAGGGGCCCAGGGGAATATGATTAGGGTGAAGGTCTAAATAATCCACAAGCCTGACAAAAGGAAAAGGGGGCTTACCTAACGGATTAGCTGGTGGTGGGTGAAGGAAGCCAGACCTGGAGAAAAATAGACGAGGGCAGACTGTCAGTCCCGGGGGAGGGGGGGGGTCGCGGAGGAGTCCGAGGAGGTCCGAGGAAGGAGTCCCCTGGCTCAGGGTGAACTCCTTCCCAGGTCTCGGCACTAAATGAAGGGGCACACGGACGAAGGAATCACACGAGACCCGGGCTAACAGTTCGCCAGAGAAGTTCTGCTTTATTCAATTACAGCGCATACATTTATAGGGAGCTGCGTTCTGGGTTTGGATAGGGGGTGGACGGGGCGGTAGCTGATTGGACGGGGCTGGGCAGGAGGTGAGCCTTGACTTGTGACTGGCTGAGGTTTGGCGCGGGTGGGCTTGGGTGTTGGCGCCGACGGGCTTTGTTTACTGCGGAGAAGAACCCGGAAGGGCGCCATATTGCTAGGGAGTGCTTTTCCCCTCCCGCTCTGCTTGAATGCCCATGATATCCTTACATTCGAGTGCCTATGGTATCCTTACAGCTGCCACAGCCTTGCACACGACTGTCCTCTCAGCTGAAACTCCTCTTCCTGCTGTGGCCTCTGCGTGCCTGATTTCTACATTCCTGAGAGCCGTGCTCAGAAGTCAGCTCCCACTTCCTCCTCTTCCTTGTGCCAGCTGGTCTTCTGAAAGTCTGGAAAACTGCCTCGGCTTCTTGATGGCACCTCTCACTTTCCTACCTTTGATTAAAGCCATTTATGAACAGGGCCCCTCTCTCCCTCTAGCCTCCACTTTCCTGGCCAGTGGGGCTGGGATGAGGGAATTTCGTGTCATGCATGGTGCCTCACATGTACTGGCCACCAAACCAGGAATGCAGTGCCTTTCTGCAAAAGTCTCCTCTACAAGGACGACTTATCATAACAGGATGTCTCCTTTATATAATCATTTCTGTCCACTGCAAGGCAGCATTTCACTCAAGATTTAACATCTCAGTGCTGCACAGCAGAAAACAATGGGGCAAGCACTTACCTTTTGAAATTATATTTTGAAGTCTTTTAGCTGGTTAAGCAGACTCTGAGCTGACCACGAACTCTAACCATAAGCCCTTTCTTTAAATAGAACAAACGTAGCATTCTGGGTACACATGTCATGGCTGGAAAGAGCCACAAAGGAAAACAAGAAAACAGTTTTCTCAATTATCAGCATCAAACTGCTGAGCATTTTAAAAAAAGCATCTCAATGAAGGCAATTATAGCACAAGCCTCATTTTGCTCATTCCTGGTCCATTAGGCTGTGAAGTGCTCTCTGAGATTATGTTTTCCTCTTATTTGTTTGGTTGATCTCCGAGGGCAGAAGGGATTTATCCCATTAATCCATGCGCCTTTAATCCCCAGCCCACGTGCCTGCAGCTCTGCCCTGCTTGATCAGGTGCTCGGGTGCCATGTGGAAAACATCGTGCCAGTGGGGTGGGGTCGCATATGGTGCACACTGTTCTCATCCCGACAGGGAGAGTCTTTGGCACAACTTATCCCAAATTCCACTGGGGTAATGTGATGCAAGTGTCCTGGCATCCAGGGTTTGTGCAGTCCCGTGTGCACATACTGAGAGTTTGACTCTACAGGGTAAAAATGCCAACATTCTTACAGAGCTGTATGGTTAGTAAGATGCTTTCAATACTAATGATCTTTTTTTTTTTGTGACTGGTAAGGTGATCGTAACCCTTGGCTTGGTGTCGCCCACACTGCGCTCAGCCAGTGAGTGCACCGGCCATCCCTATACAGGATCCGAACCCGCGGCTTTGGCGCTCCCAGTACCGCTGAACTCCCAGCGCTGCACTCTCCAGAGTGAGCCACAGGGTCTGCCCCTAATGATCTTTTTGATTCTCAGAATAATCTATGAAATAACCAGGGCAGTTACTGAAGCAGTGTCATTAGCGTTCTTTGGCGGCAAGCAACAGAAACTGATTTTGGCTAACTTCAGCAAAAAGTGGAGTTATTGGTGGGATACAGAGGCGTGGATGTAATGAAAGGAATGGAGAAAGAGCCAGGCTGAGCTGAACTGGCTCATGATGTCCATCCCTGGGACTCTACACTCAAGAGCCAAGGATCTGGAGAAATCCTAAGACCAACTTGGGTCTGCTTCCCTGTGTAGCACTTACTGAGAGAGGCCCACCCAGATGGTCAATGGGGGAGGGTGATTGGGGACAGAAGCTGAGCGAGGCTACTCCCCCAAATGAAAGAGTTCTGGAGGTTGGAGGCCAAAAACAACAGTGCATACCGTTGTCCTCATTTTCCAGATAAGGAAATTGAGATGCCAAGAAGTTCAGTGTTTTGTCCAGAGAACCACAGAAGTGGAGCCAGGGCTGTAACTCAAGCCATCTGACTGAAGTCCAGTGAGTTTCCCCCCATCCCCCCTTCTGATTCTATTGTGGACTCGATATGAGCACAGCAAGGCCACTTTTTCCTCCCAGATTTGCCCTCAGCACATTTCCTTTGTCCCCCAGCTTCAACCCCAGTGTCCCTGAGCCCTTCCCACCCATCTGCAAGGCTCCTTGACTGGTGTCTTCTGCAGACTTTGGTTTTTATTGTGCAAAGGGCAAATCACCAGCAGGAGAAGGCAGTTTGGTTTGGGGTGAGTGGATCGCTCTAAGTTATACCAGTGGAAATTCACAAGGACAAAGGCAGCCTTTTGCTCAAGATTTAAGATTTCTCTTGATGCTTCTTCACAGAAACCATCAGGACAACTACTTAACTTTTGAGGTTATATTTTGAAGTCAGTGCCATGCTTTTGCTGGGTGTGAGCGGATGCGTTGCTGGACAGTGGGAGCGCTGGGACACGCCTCTGTTAACAGGCTCTTCTTGGATGAAGTAACCGACTGAAAACAACACAACTCAATGTCAAGTGGCTGTCAGACCTTCCTTTCTTTTTAAGTTTCCAGAGTAGAAGGTATCCGATGGAGACGGTGAGACACAGGCCTGAAGTCACAGGATAAATCAGTCCTGAGCTCAGAGAACCAAGTCGAATTTTCCTGATTCCAAAGGCACTGGGTAAAGTCAAAACAAATTTATCCCAGGTGCGTGTTGCTGTTTTTAAGATGAGTGAAGTCAGCATCAGCACCTTGGTGGGCACGTCCCTTTCCTGGAACTGGAAGCAGAGGTGATTCACAGCAGCAGACAGAGCTGAAGCCGGGCATGTGGAGGCTCCGAAACAGAACCTCCACACGATGGAAACCCTGATGGCTGGATCTGAGGACCCAAGGTACTCCTAGGTGTAAACTGCCAGCAGGGGCCGGCCTGGTGGGCACTGCTACAGTGCGCCACTTGGGAGCGCGGTGGCGCTCCCGCCGAGGGTTCGGATCCCACATGCAGACTGGTTCCCGCTCACTGGCTGAGCGAGGTGTGGGAGCAACACCGAGGGTTGCGATCCCGTTGCCGGTCCCGGTCCGGTCCGGGCAAGACACTGAGGGTTGCGATCCGTTGCCGGACACACACACAAAAAATAAACTGCCAGCAGTGCTTCAGCTTTTCCAGATAAAAGTTTGGATCATTCATTGCAATTGCCTCTTTGTTTGGCAGAAAAGACTTGAAAGGGTCTTTGGTGTGACCTAGAGCATATCAGGGAGCGCCCACGGCATGCAGAGGTGAAGAACCCTTTCCTGCCTCTGTTCAGTTCTTGCCTATGGCCAAGCTAAGCTCTATGGGATCTGAAAGAACCAGGTGGATTTATTACCCTACCCTGAGGCACCCTTGACTCCCAGACACCCGGGCAGGGGGTCCCCGTCCCCATGGGCTGGCCCTCCAGCATGGTGATGAGGCTCATGGGTTGTGCGGGACCCTTGGCAGGTGGCTGCTCAAAGGACTGGACACTGGAGGGTGGTCCTGGGTGCTCCTTTCTTGCTTGCTGCATGTGGGCGAGCAGATCTTTTGGGATGGGCTCTCTTGGTTCCTGGCTTGGGAATTCAGATGAAAGGCTTGGAACTCTGCCCAGAGGATGGTTAGTGGTTATTCTGATTCACAGATAAACAGGTATTATTAGTGTCTTATGGAGGGAAGGAAAAAAAAAAAAGGGCATTTATGACTCAGTTCTTAAAAAAAGAGGCTTTTGAACTTACCAGTCTGACAGCACGGCCTGACAGAGGCGCTTTCTGCACATCATCATGATGACTGCAAAGCTGGTTTAGGTCGGGGTCTGTTTTTCCCTCTTGCAGATCGGTGGTGAGACAGAGGACACTGGCTAGAGACACCATGACAACAGCATTTCTGAGGGAGGGGTGGGCGGGCAAGCCACATACTCATCTTCTGATGTGGGCACTCCCAGAGCGGGGCGGGGACCTGGTGAGAATGAGTCCAGGAGGCCTCAGGCGGGGGCCGGTTGTCCCTCCCAGGCCGCGGAGCTGTGGGCCTGGGCCCGTGGCACCACGTACAGTTGCGCGTCTGGCATTCACTTTTAAGAGTTTCCTTTTCTTTTCTGTTGTGTCACTCTCCGCATTGTCTCCAAGTCCTCAGTACACTTTCGTAGACGTTGCAGGCTGGTCTTAGTGTTGGGGAAACTGAGGAAGGGGCTTGTGCCCATGCTAGGAGGAAAGGGTACAGGAATAGTGGCATATCCTGGGGAAACCACTGTCACATGGCAGGAGGTGGGAGGCAGGTCCTGCTAGGGACACGGCAGCTGGCCGAGGAGACCGATGACAGTAAGCTGGTGTTCACAGATCAGGTAAACCTCCCCTGTGGCTCCCAGGAGCCCTTTGGGAGGGAACTTGGTGAAAGATGGGGTTTTCTGCAGGTAGGGGGAGTGGTGGCTGGACCATCGCCATTTGGGCATTGAGGGACATACAGGTAGCTCCAACTGAAGGGACGGGTGTCCCGTAGGCTGCCCCTCCCCCAGCTTCGTTCTGCCCACTCTTGGTCTCTGCCCCATTCTCCTGCTCCACCTTGGCTTCTCCAAGTGTCCTGGCGTCACTGCTTGATCCTGGCATCATCCATGTCTCTGTCTGTGATGATGGGTTGCAATGAGCACAGGAGTGACGGAGAGGAAGGTGCTGGTCACCTGGTGCTGCTGGCAGCAGGGTGGCTTCAGAGTGACTGCAGCTGTGATCCCGCACCGCCTGGCCCCCGACGTGGCTGAGGACACAAAAGCCCGAATCCGAAGACACCGGCAAGTGAATTCACTCAAAAATAGGTTGTTTCTTTTTCAGTAAATAATGTAGGGACTCCATTGACTAATATTTTGGATCTTTACTTTTAATTATAAGTGTTCTTATCTCACAAATTATTTTGAGTCCATTTATAAAAATTTTACCACACCATAGAAAAAGCAGCTGAAGGAGTTAGAGTGAACACAAGAGAAAGAAGAAATAAAGGACACAGAGAGTGGGAAAGGGCACAGGTCCACCTGCACAGTGGAAAAGCCCCAGACGGTGGCCTTGGCAGTGGGTGCACAAGCGGGTGTGTTCCTGGCTCTATGTCGAGACTCCCTGACTGTGCTGATCAGGGCTGGAGGCTCCACATTTGCCTGCAAAGTTTTCCAGAAAGGAGACAAACCCTCCTGCCTTCAGTGACTGACCGGTGTCCCTGGTCCTCCTGCTGTCAGCTGGGGTCCACGACCTCGAGTCTTCTCTCCTGTCAGAACGGCTCCTGGTTGAGCCCTGCTGCATGGGTCACGAGCCTGACTCTTGTCCCCTCTTGCCTGAGCTCTAGATCCCCCCATCAGACTTCCTGCTGGAAGTTTCTGCCTCCAGGCCCTGCAGACATCTGCTTATCATGTCCCAAATGGACCTGAATTGTGTTTCTGCGTCTGTATTTCCTATGCTGGCGAGTCACATTTTCTGTCTGGAATGCCCCAGGCCCTGTCTTTTCTGCCTGGGGGTTACGATTGGCCCTTATGTCCTTCTCGTAGGCCACCTCTCTCTGCACCTTCGCGCCTTGCCCTGCGCTGTGGTGCGGCTCCTGCTGCCACTCTGCAGTGCCTCACTCCGGAGCGGGCCAGGCTGGCTTTGACTGGGTGCAGGGACCGGGAGCTGGCACAGTGCTCCGTGTGCAGTCAGTACTCCATGAATGCCTGCGGACGAGTGCACGAGGATTTAAGGCAGACTCTTTGCTGCTTGGCAGGAAGTCGCTGTTTCTGGAATGTAAAGATGCAGGGTGCCCTGCGCAGTGAGGCAGAGCAGACCCCGGTGCCCACCTGGCAGTGGGGCGAGGACGCCTGCGGGAAGAAACAGAGAATCCTCCAGAGCTGACAGTAAGGACAGCCGAAGCACAGGACTCTTTGTTTCTGACCTCAGGGAAGAGCTACAGAAAATGGGTGCTGTGCTCCAAACCTAGCAGTCAAAATCATGGCCCCACTATGATACACACTTCGCCTGTGGCTAATTTAATTTCCAGCTGTCCTCACCTCCGAAACATCCCAGAAGCACTGGAAACTGCATATGTTCTGGGAAGTTACTCAAAGCAATTTCTCCTGAAGCCTGGAGAACTCGAGCGCTCAGTTCAGCGAAGCATCGGTAGATAAGTATGTAAAGGAAAAACTGAGAACTTCATGTCAGTGGCTAATTATTTCTGTTCCTTTAAAACTTGTCCTCACATTATGCAAATGCCCTGTAGTCAAATGTCTGCTGCACTAACTCTGGGAGAGGATGTGGTTAATGGCAAGACACATCCCTAAAATAAACAAAATATTGAAAAGCTGATTCATCTTAAAAATATTTAAGGTGACTTAAAATATTTGAGATTCATTTTGGACTCTTTGGTGGGTAAAGACCCAAAGATGAGCAAATACAAGTATTAAACCTTTTTCAGTGTGGAATGACAAAAGCAGAAAAGGGCAAGACCGTGGAGCTGACAGATCATGAAAAGCTTGGGCTGGGCACGTGTTCAATCTGGAGGCTGGGTGAAGAAATACGCCTGAGGACAAGGGCGTAGATTCCGGGCTAATAGAGTTGTTTAAATGTGCTGAGTAAAATAGTACATTATAGAGTGTGTTACTATAAACGCCTACGAGAAGGCTGAGCAGGGTCGTTCGGTTACACCTGGGTGGCGTTGCTGAGTTTTGCGACATCACGGTGGCAGGTACTGTGCTGGTGGACCACTGGCTCTCCGGCTTGTGTGGCGTCTCTCAAGAGTGAGCGCAACGCACAGATTCCTGTGGTGCCCCAGCCAGATGCACACATACCGAAATGTATTATTAGCAGGTTAAAAACTCCTGCTCTTGGTCAATTTTGTAAGCACAGACCCTCATTTGAAATCTGCAGCTCTCTCAGTGTGGATGGGCGAGGAGCGTGGGATTAAGTAGGAATCCCTGTATCACAGCCTCATTGCCTGTGGAATCCACCACTAGTGGACGCTCATATCCTTATGAGCACACATCATCATCTTAGCGAGGATCTCCAGGAGTCCCGTGGAGGGGGGGAGGTTGGTGCTGGGGGGAAGGGAGAACTGTGCCAGAAGAGAACAGAAGTGAGGAAGGTCGTGGTTGTGGGGCGGTGGGGGTGAACCTCAGGAAGGAGACAAAGCCGGCCAGGCAGAGTGGGGTTTGGAGAGGGTGAGAAAGGACAGCTGGACTCAAGGGGGACAGTGTCGAGGGACAAGCAAGATCCCTGGGTACTAAGTCCCCCAGTCTGCACAGACCTTGTCTTGTAGCACCGTCCAAGCACTGCTGGCTGGAAGCAGCTGTGTTTCCTCTCGATTGGATTTGGGACGATGTCCAGGTCTGGCTGGGTCTTTGGTGTGGGTGGAGGATCAGTGAGCAGCGACAGCGGCCAGCCCCTGAGCTGGAGGGTTGCCCGGGCTGGCTTCTATCGGTGGGCAGTTGATTTCAGGGGCTGATTTCTCTTTAGACTCAATTTTTTCCCTTTTTCTTGTGATTGGAAACCTCAATTCATATCCTATTTCAACTCCTGCATTCAAGCTTATAATTTTTCATTAAAATAAATTACAGGGGTTGGCAGTGTAGCTCAAGTGGTTAGAGCACAGCCTCATAACACCAAGGTCACAAAACAAAACCACCCGTGAGGGGGGGCATTTGAGGGGACTCCAGGCAAACCGTGCACCAGGACAGGGAACGGGAGAGGCACCTGCATCTGCTGGGCGTTGCCTGCGACCAGGCCTTGTGTGGCCCCTGCACTCAAGGTGTGCACTCTTACACGGACTGTCAAATGCTTCAGCAATCTTGTCCAGTAGGGCTTTTCTCTCCTTATTGTACAGAAGAAAAACCACAGCTAGGAGAGGTTAAATAACTTGTTCACGGTGCCAAACTAGGAAGAGGCCCAGCCGGCTGACACCTGTGTGTTATCTACTGCACCAGGGCTAGCAAGGGTATTTTAATTAATTGGGGCTTGGAGAATAATCTCGAATCTCTAATTCGTAGGGAAATTGCTTGATGAAATTTAAGAGAATGGAGATTAGGCATAAGCTCTGAAAAGTACACTAGCTCAGCTGTCTTTAGGAAGGTCATCCTATGTAAACAATTTAAAGAACATGTCGTGAAGCACAAACTGTCCAGCTCTGGTATGATGGGCACTCAGTCCAGGGTCATTGGCCCAGCTGGGGCTTGGCTTTGTGGCTGGGTGCTTGGGGAAGTCTACAGCTGGGGGATCCGGTGGGCCTTTCTAGACATCTCCGCATGCTTGTAGACAGTGGGGCCCTGGCTTTGCCAAATGCTACACTTACTTCTTGACTTTCATTGATAGGGTTGGGCTGGTCCTGTTTTGTCTTGGCTGTTCTAGTAATGTCTGGAGATATCAATAGAATGCATTTATGTATTCATTCATTCATACAACAAATATTTATTGAGTGTCTACTATGTGACAAGCCTTGGGCTAGATTCACATGTGAGCTGTGTATGCTATGACTAGCACCATCCAGTAGAACTTTCTATGATGGAAATGTTCTATATCTGCACTGCTTAATATGGTAATTACTAGACACATGTAGCTAGGGTGACTGAGGAACTGAATTTGTTTTTTGGTGGTTGGCTGCTATGGAGATCCAAACCCTTGACCTCAGTGTTATAACACCACACTCTAACCAACTGAGCTAACTGGCCTAATTTTTACAGGAATTTTAATTAATTTAAATATGAATAGTCATATGTGTACAGGGGCTACCATATTGGACAGCACATGCCTGGATTAATTTTGGGTTATATTTTGAAAAATCACAGAATCAGAAAACATTACATATACTGGAAACATATGATTGTTAAAATTTTAGAAAAATTACATATGATGCACTGATATATAGTTATAATAAATGTTAAGCAGAATTTCTATGTATCGATTTATTCAAAGACATGTGGGTGGTATCGTCTATGTGTCAGGCACTATGCTAGATTCTGGGGGAGGGAAAAATGATGCATGAGACCACGTTCTCAGGAAGCTCACAGCTTTGTAGGTAAGTGTCCTCACCCACATGTGTACATTTACACACCCACACATACAAACACCAAGGGACCAACTGCCCAGGGCCTGTAGGCAAGTGCTCCTCATAATCCCAAGATGACAGTTCCAGCCATCAGCTCCAGAGGAAATACATGTGTTTCTTTTTAAGAACAATGAAACCTTTCCTAGAAGTCCACCAGCCAACTTCCTCTTGCATCTCCTTGGCCAGGACTTCAACACACGTCCATGCCTAAACCAACCCCTGGCAATAGGAGTGGAATGACCATGATTGGCATAGACAGTCAGGATTTAGCCCTTCTCTTGTGGATGGACACCTGAACAAAGTCAGCTTCTGTCAGCAAGGAACCGGGGTGGTGGGACAGAGGGTGGGTCGCAATTGCCATCTGTTGCCGACCAGTACCCGAGGGGAGATGGCAGGAAATGAAGAGACATGCTTTATGGGATCAGGAGGAACTTATAGGCTGATGACCTGCAAGGCATCTCAGTTTATTTTAGGTTCCTTTTTAGAAGCTAGTGAAAATAACAAGTTGTACTGATTAAATCAATTATATCTGGTACCAAACTATTTATAGAACATTTTCAGTTGTCATGGCACTTGAAGATTCATGGCTAACTAGTTACCAACAAAATAAGATCATAAGTTTCTCATTTACAAAGCTCTGGGTTCAATCAAAGGTCAGACCTCAGGAGGATACAGAAGGAAGAAAAAGGCAAAATGAGGAGCCAGCCTTGCTGGCTTCTTTCCTAGAATAGCAAGGACTTTGTCAGCTTGCTATTCAGTACCTCACATTTCCCCCTTCTGTATTTTGGATGACGACGACCCCAGGACCTCCCAGTCTGGAGCTGTAATTGGTGGGTAGTGGTACAGAGTCGCTGTAATTGTTGGTTGCTACAATGGAAAACACAAAAAGGCAAATACAGAAGCAACTATGAACACTACTAACAAATACAATATCTGCTGTACAGTGTACAAGGGATACAATTGAGAGTTTATTGAACAACATTTTCACAATTTTCTCAGGAGCCACAGTATCTAACTGACTATTTTGAATGTTTAGAATGTCTTGATGTAAAATGTCCAAATCTATACTAAAATTGTTTGAATGCCAGACCCCCAGCAGATGGCGATGTATTTTCTCCCATTCCCATTCTGTCTTATTATAGGGCTTTGTGGTTACACAAATCCATTTATAGGCGGCATGGCATCGCAACAAGATGCATGTTTTTAAAATCTGTACCTCTTCTCCTAAATAGTCTACTGCTATTTCAAGAGCATTAAGCTTGGCATTAATTTTTCTATCTATCTCCCCTTGTACCATTAAGGCTCATGAAGTATTTTGAGCCAATTTATTTACAATGGGCAGTATGTATACTTTGAGACAGAGCAATATTGTGCGGGCAACACACCACGAGGGTTAACTCCACAATGAGGAACTGGGTGATGTAAAGGGCAAGATTTACGAGACCGGACGATCTGGCGAGCGGCCTCTCTGGTAAGGTTAAATTGGCGATGTAGTGCTTGAGAATTTTGATGATGAAAAGCATGTGAATGTTGGGCAGATTCGAAAGTAGTATAAACCTTACGTGTAATTGAATCTGCAAGGGCGTTGCCAGATGAAAGCGGACCTGGTAAAGCTGAATGTGCAAGGATATGGGAGCAAAAAAAGGGCAAGTGCGGTTATGAATTAAAGTTTGTAAGGAGACAAAGAACGTAATTCAGGGTCAGAGGTGGAACTTATACGAGCTGTTTCAATATCCTGCAAAACTAAGATTGAATATTGACTGAATATAAGTTAAAGGGACTGTTCTGTAATAAGGAGAAAGCATAAACAACAGCGTGAAGTTCAACACACTGTGCAGAGGGGGCTTGAACATATCTAGAAAAGGGTTGGCCATCAATAACTACTGCTGCTAGTCCAGTGCTGGAATCATTGGTAAACACAAGGGAAGCATTAGATAAAGGAATCAAAGAAGTATTCTTAGGAAGGATGAAGGAAGTATGCTGAAAAAATTGTAACAGTTTATTCTGAGGGTAGTGGACAGAGATCTGGCCAGTAAATTCTGCAAAGGCTTCTTGCCAAGCAGTGACAGAGCTCATTAACCATTGAAACCGTTGCAGTGAGAAAGGAATAACAATATAATGAGGGTCAATTCCAAACAACCGTTGCAACCGATGCTGCCCTTCCGATGCTGCCCTTTGATAATCAAAGCTGTGAGAAATAGATAATAAGGAGTTAAGGTATGAGTCTGATTAGATGGTAAAAAAAAAAGCCTCTCTAATGGGCCATGTTTTTGCCATATTAACGCAGTGGTAACAGTAAGTGTGGGAAATAGGATAAGAAATATGGATGAAGATGGGTTTACATGAAAAACCTGTGCTTTGTGAATGGCTTGTTCTACTTTCTGCAGTGCATTGATTGCTGCAGGAGTCAAACTTCTGGGAGAATTAGGTAATGAGTCACCCTTTAAGATGTCAAATAAAGGCTGAAGATCCACAGTTATAAGTCAGAGGGAAGGGCAAAGCCAGTTAATGTCTCCCAGTAATTTTTGGAAATCATTAAATGTCTTCAAAGAGTCACGTCTGATTTGAATTTTTTGTGGGTGGATGGTCTTATTGTCTATGATATGACCCAAATAAGAAAAGGGGTGTTGCATTTGAATTTTTTCTGGAGATAGAACCAAACCATAAGTAGCTGATACCTTGGAAAGGGAATCAAATATTGAAAGTCAGTGCTATTGATTTTCATGGGCGATTAGAATGTCGTCCATATTATGATATATGCCTGAGGACATTGGCGTCACAAAGGCTCAAGAACATTAGAGATATATTTTTGACATAATGTAGGACTATTAGCCATACCTTGTGGCAATATCTTCCATTGATATCTTTTCATGGGGGCTTGAAAATTAAAAGAGGATACACTAAAAGCGAACCATTCACAATGTGAAGGAGACAAGGGGATGGAAAAGAAACAGTCCTGCAGGTCCAGGACTATTAAATTAAATAAAGCTGGGATGGCTACGGGAGATGGAAGGCCAGGTTGTAAAATGCCCATGGGTTTCATAACTGCATTAATAGCTCGGAGGTCTTGCAAAAGTCCCCATGAGCCAGATTTTTTCTTTTTTTTTTTTTCTTTTTATTTTGTCAATATACAATGTAGTTAGTTATTGTGTCCCATCACCAAAACCTCCCTCCCTCCTCCCTCACCCCCCTCCCACCCAGATGTGTTTTTGTGTGTGTTTGTGGGTGAATTAATTTGTTTATTTTTTTAGCTCCCACCAATAAGTGAGAACATGTGGTATTTCTTTTTCTCTGCCTGACTCGTTTCACTTAATATTATTCTTTCAAGGTCCATCCATGTTGTTGCAAATGGCAGTATTTCATTCGTTTTTATAGCTGAGTAGTATTCCATTGTGTAGATATACCACATTTTCCGTATCCACTCATCCGATGATGGACATTTGGGCTGATTCCAGCTCTTGGCTATTGTGAAGAGTGCTGCAATGAACATTGGGAAACAGGTATACCTTCGACTTGATGCTTTCCATTCCTTTGGGTATATTCCCAGCAGTGGGATAGCTGGGTCGTACGGTAGATCTATCTTCAGATTTTTTCTTAATGACAAAAATAAGGGTATTCCAAGGACTATTAGAGGGCTCAATATGGCTCTTTTGAAGTTGATCTTGAACCAAATGATAAGCAAGCAATTTCTCCTGAGTAAGGGGCCACTGATCCACCCATACAGGTGTATCTGAGATCCAAGAAATTGGATCAGTGGTGGCAGGAAATATCAGGGCCCCCATTATAAAGGGGTAGAGGAATGGTGCAGAATTTCATTGGGACTCAATAGTAAAGCTCCAATTTGCTGCAAGACATCATGTCCCCACAAATTAATAGGTATAGAAGAAAGCACATAGGGACGAAAAGTCCCAGAATGGCCTTCATTGTCAGTCCAAGTGAGGAAAGAGCTACTGTGCCAAAGCGCACTTGATTGGCCAGTTCCTTGGAGCTCAGTCATGGCTGGCTGCAAAGGCCAAAAAGCAGGCCAGTATGTTTGGGACACGACAGAAATGTCAGCTCCCATATCTAATAACCCTTTAAAGAGTTTTCCCTGAATAGATAACACTAATTGTGCGTGTCCCTTATCCTATTTGTTGTATCCAGTAGGCTTTATCAGATGATCCAAACCCCTGCTCTCCTTGTGCGGTATTTTGAAGCACTTTACCTGTAATTAAAAGAGGGACCAATACCAGTTGAGCTATTTTCATGTCAGGAGAGACAGTGATGATTCCTTGCCCTGCAGCAGCCATAACTCATATCTCTCCAGTGAAATCAGAGTCAATGACTCCAGGAAACACTTGAAGACCTTTTAATGTAAGGCTGCTCCATCGCAAGATAATCCCTACACTGCCTGAAGGTAAAGGGCCAAATATACCAGTAGGGATAGCTTGTGGCCCCATAGTAGGGGTTAACACAAATTGGGCTGTGGGGCTGAGATCCAATCCTCCACTTTCTCTGGTTGCCTGGGAGAGGTCAGTGAGGGTTTTTTGGAAGCCAACTCCAGAATTTGGGAGGATAGATGGACATGTCCGCTACTGTTTGACGAGGCCAGGCCAGGCCCCGTTTCCTGTTTCCCCACTGGGAAAGAGGCCAACCCTCTACCATGGTTTTAGAATGGCATTTATTAGCCTAGTTGTGTCCCCTCTGACATCTTGGGCAGATTTTTGGGGCAGGTGTGGAAGAGGAGTTATCAGGAGTGGAAGCTTGATTAGGACAGTGCTTTGCAAAATGACCTCCTTTTCCACATTTAAAACATGTTTTGGACCTATGCCTTGGATTTTTTTTTCCTTGCTCTCTAAAATATTGGGAGGGTGTTACATCTTGCAGGGCAGCAGCGAAAGCTACCCCGTGCATATATGAGGGCCCAGTGTCCGCACAGAGATGGACATAGTCAGAAAGTGTCCCCTTCTTACGATAAGAGTGAATAGCAATCTGGCAAGCTGAATCTGGCAAGCTGAATTGGCGTTTTCACAAGCCAGCTGCTTGGTCAGCAGCATTCCAGCCTCCCCATCTACCACTAGGCATCCCAAGGCCTGTAACAAATGAGACAAGAAGTCCTGGTATGGCTCACTGGGACCCTGACAGACTTTACTAAATTCCTCTGTTTTAGTACCGGCTGTGGGAAGCATCCTTCAAGTTTGTGGGGCAATGGTATTAATCTGTTGATAAACATCAACAGAGAATCCCAACTGTTGCACCTCCACGGAGAAGTCACCCTCACCAGCCAACATATCAAAAGTGACTTCGAGTCCTTCTCTGTGATTGTGCTCAGATTGTTCCTGAGCACATTTGGAAAACTCTGATTTCTACAAAACGTATTCGCCTCCAAGACAGGCTTTTGCTATATTTTTCCAATCCACTGGGGGGAGAGCTTCGACTGCCATTGTTTTAAGTAAGCTCAAAGTAAAGGGAGCTGAAGCCCCATACTGCATAACCATGGTTTTTAGCTCCTTCAGAGTTTTATTTATTTATTTTTTAAAATTACTTTTATTTTGTCAATATACAATGTAGTTGATTATTATGTCCCATCACCGAAACCTCCCTCCCATCTCCCTCACCCCCTCCCACCCAAGTGTGTCCCCTCCATTTGCTTGTTGTAAGAACTTCAAAAAAAATT
>NW_007741243.1:0-365 GCF_000696425.1 Galeopterus variegatus | reverse complement strand
CCTCTGCGGAAAGTCTGCTCCACCCTACCAGTCCCGTAAGGTGTGTGTGTTCTGCACCTCGGTATCGGGGCATTTTCACACTCTGTGTACACCAGATGGGGCTATTGAGCCTTGCAAAGGGTTCCCACAGGGTGTGTAATTATTGTTATTTATTTATTTATTTCTGAGACTCCGCCTCCTTTTGCCGTACCCCTCCCCACTCTGTGTGCTCAGAACAGGGCTGAGGCGTGTCTTCTACAAATTTTGTCTTTCAGCTGAGACATCAAAGCTGTGCCCTGCCCCACCCTGCCCAGAAGGTGTCCAATCTCTCCCACTGCCGGGAGTGAACTCCTCGGGGGAGGGTCCCTCAGCACACAGTTCCTCTT
>NW_007741242.1:25355-26264 GCF_000696425.1 Galeopterus variegatus | reverse complement strand
CTCACTTATTGGTGGGAGCTAAAAATAAATAAATAAATTCACATACACACACACACACACAAACGGGGGGGGGGAGAAGAAAAGATAACAACTACAATTACTTGAAGTTGGTACGACAAGCAAACAGAAAGGACATTATTGGGTGGGGGGGGAGGGAGGAGGGAGGGAGGTTTCGGTAATGGGCAACAATAATCAACCACATTGTATATCGACAAAATAAAATTTATAAAAATAAATAAATAAATAAATAATAAAATAAAATAAAATAAAAGTTGCCTTGGCCCTACACCAGACCAATTATATCAAAAGCCGTTAGACAGGACCCAGGTAAAAGCATTTAAGGCTTGCCCGTGACTTTAGTGTGCAGCTGTGGAGGAGGCTGCTGCTCCCAAGCATGGGTCTTAACCTCTACTTTTGTAGCATGAACCCCTTCTCAGAATGTTTATAAAGACACAAAATAAAATTCATAGTATTACAAAGGAAAGCCATTTTATTAGCACATGGTTATAGAAAAGTATACAAAAGGATTTTGTTAGGTGGGCCATTTTTCTATGTCATAAATGGTCTAATAACAGTAATTTCCCATACCAGCCAGCTGCCAAACCCCCCCCCCAAAAACAGTAATTTCATGTGTCTCAACCAAACAGTAATATGTACTTATTATACAGTGAATAAAATATAGTAGTGGGTCCAATAAACGATTTAATTTTAAAGTGATAAACAATATTTCAAGGTGTCTACAACTGCAATGTAATCTGAAAACAACTGATTTCTGTTGGTGACAGTCACCACACTAGTGTGGCTTGTTGCTTCCCTTCATAACTTCTGGAGACCAGGGTATGTGTAAGGAGAATGTTACGGATGCCAACTCTCGGGCCCCACTTCAGATGGCCTGTGTCTCTGTCATTC
>NW_007741242.1:20526-24671 GCF_000696425.1 Galeopterus variegatus | reverse complement strand
ACCAGGGTATGTGTAAGGAGAATGTTACGGATGCCAACCCTTGGGCCCCACTTCAGATGGCCTGTGTCTCTGTCATTGCAACAGAGTAGGACTCAGCTCCTGTCTCCTCTCTATCTCTAGGTAGAATTAGCTTTTCAACCGGTAAAGATTTGATAAAAAAAAAAAAATGTATCTTATATTCAAAAGTAATCAGTAAACATACTAGCTTTTCCATCTTTATTGGTCATTTCTATTTTTTTCATTAATTGCCTGTTCAGGGGTTTTGTGCATGTTTCTGTGAAGGTGTACGTCTCTATTTAGTAAATCTCTTGTATTTTGGGAATGGTAACCAATCTCTCTCTCTTTTGGTCAAAAGTTGACAATATTTACCAGTTTGTCATGTTTCCATTTTATTCATAGATATTTTAATAAACAGATATTATATTTAGCTATCAATCTTTGTGATTTATTTATTACATTTAGAAAGACCTTTTCCAGTCAATTGAAGGTGAGCACGTACATGAGTCTGTTTACTTGCTTACTTTTAACTCTTTATTCTTTATTTTGAAGTGTAGTAAGTACAGAGATTTATCTTCTAAATAGCAAACAAATTATTTTAACATCAAGCATGTGACAACTCAAAACTGGTCCAGCTCACAGCTAGGCGTGGTGCTCTTTTTTTGAATGTCAACAATTTCACAGAACACCAACACCAGACAAGGCCACTCTGTAACTGGGAGGTAATTTTGTCTGAGCACAGACAAAAACAAGGTCACTGTGCAAACTATAAAAATACCAAGCATCCTCCTCTCCCGGCCATTGTGAGTGACAGTCGTTCTTCACCAGTAACAGCTTTGGCCTTGCTCTGGTCTTCCCTCCTTCTGAATGGGATTTCTAATGAAACCCAATTATAGAAGCAGCCCTGCTTCCCAACAGCAGACAATCCCAAACCAAGTACTACTTCCTTCAACACTCCCCAAAATCACTAACAAGAGTCTCAATGCCCTAGTAAGTCCCTTTCAACACCCTCTTACTGAGATGCCCTGTTGTTCACCATGGGGTGAGCTCTTCCTTATTGCAAGAGGGAATACACCCGACTTGTTGAATTACAGATGTGTTCCTCATGGTCTATGGTAGGAAGATTCTGGAAATGCTTTCTCAGCATATAGAAAAGCCTTGCATATTCTTGGTTCCATTTCTAGTTTAAATATTTTCCAGTTATCTTTTCTTTATTTTCCCCCCAGTAATCTTTTATAACACTGGCATCATACTTGATTTGACATCTATTCAACAAATATTCAGACTTTTTCCTCCATATCAGGCACTAGGCTGGGTGCTTGGGATATGACTGTACAAGGGGTGACAAGAATCCTCCCCTTCAGGATTATGACGTGTAAAAGGAAATAGACAAGGGCATATAAGGCCTACTTTTTTAAACTTGCTAAGAAAATATAAAGAACGCTCTTGTCCTCACACCCACACTCACACACTTATGCTGACAAAACCTGTTAAAGTTTTGGCCTTGGGAAGGTAAGGTCCACCTGATGCTCCAGTTGTCCCGGGGCTCTGTTCATCCCTCTCTCAAGCCGTCCCTTGGTGCTGATGTCTTGCCCTAACTAGCAAGAATCGGATCAGACTTCCAGTTTCTGGCCTGGCACGTAAGGAACATGTAAAAAGCTGAATGAACTGAAAAATTAACAACGCTTCTTAGACCAAGAGAAATGAGGTCACAGGGTAAACCACTGCTCACAAAATTTGAGTCACAGGCAGATATGAAGAATCACAACTTACCAAAGCAAAAACCCACAGGCAGAAATTACCAGCGCCAGGGTAGGAAAATTGTGAACTGTAATTGATGAACTTGTGTTGACAAGTCTGAGAGTTAAAAACTCCAGGAGGATTCAGTCAGAGAGGGTCTCCACACTTGAATGAGTCTTACCTCCAGGAACGCTACCAGGGTCTCACAGTGAAGATTACAGAAAAATCCGCTCCTAATTTCAATAGGGGGAGGGGAAAGCAGCCATTTTGAAATACACCAGAACATTCTACCTTTCACTAGAACTATCTTCAAGAGAAACTATTTTAGCAGAGCCTAACTGATCTGGGAGATTGGAAATACTCAACTCCAGCCCTCTCAAGCCATCCTGTCCCACCTAAGAGTGGGAAAACCTGAGAATTACTGGTGAAGTTTATAGCCCAGGGGCACAGGCTCAGAAAAAAACTGAGACCTAATCAGAGGACTATAGAACTCTTCTCCTTCCCCCACACTTCGACAGCTTATCACTAAAGGCATATCCACCCAGGAATTCTTTTTACCTAGTACATCGTCTGGCTTTCAACAAAAAAATTACAAGATGTAATAAAGGGAAAAAAATACAATTTGAAGAGACTGCAAGCATGAGAACCAGAGTCAGAAATGGCAGGGATGTTGGAATTATCAGACCGTATATTGAAACAAGTACAGTTATCAACCATGAATTTAAAACAACAATGATTAATATGCTGAGGGCTCCCATGGAAAAAGTAGACAGCACGCAAGAACAGATAGGTAATGTAAGCAGAGAGATGGAAATTCTAAGAAAGAATCAAAAAGAAATGCTAGAGATCAAAAACTAACAGAAATAAGGAATGCTTTTGATGAAACCATCAAAAGACTGGATAAGGTTGAGGAAAGAATCTCTGTGCTTAAGGAAATATCAATAGAATCTTCTAAAACTGAAAAGCAAAAGAGAAAAAAAGGCTGAAAAAAATTGGAATATCCAAGAAGGATGAGACAACTGCAAAAGATATAGCCTATACATAATGCAAATACCAGGACAAAAAGGCAACAGAAGAAATAGTTGAATCAATAATGACTGGGGGAAAAAAAAAAAGACTGAGAACTTCCCCAGATGAATGTCAGATACCAAACCAGGGATCCGGGAAGCTCAGAGAACACTAAGCAGGATAAATGCACACCACCACCCCCCAAAAAAACTCACAAAAAACTACACCGGATCATATCTTATTCAATCTGCCGAAAATCAAAAAGAGTAAATGGAGTACAGATTTCTACCTGGAAAACAAGGGGAAATAAAAAGGGGAAAGTGGAAAACCTAAATTCTTACCATTCCTGCTGTCCTGATCAGAGCTCTCTCGCTCCGGGGCAAAGGTGGCATGAGGCAAGGGATAAAGGGAGTTTCCCGTGGTACTCGGATACTTGGTGCTGGGAAGTCACGTGCTACATTAATCTCCAGCACCAGACAGCCCCCACCTCGCTGCCCCACTGCTCTCTTGGAACCCTGTGCGGGCTGGGGCTGGTCGGGTGCTCCCAGGGAGGCTCGTAGCTGCCAACAATGGGCAAGAGTGCGGGACCCCCTCTCACCCTGGGGAGGAGGCTGCAAAGGTCTGCCCCAGAGAGACGGGCATGGGGTATGAGACCTGGTTGAGCCTGGAGAAGCGGTGGTGCTGCCTGCAGACCTGGGCAGGGGCAGCCCCGTCTGGATAAGATGCAGGAAGGCTCCAGAATTAATGATGGGCAACACGTGTTGGTCTACAAAAATGTGTAGAAGTTACAGTGAACGACTTAAAATTTGCTTACACAATTGTATATCATAATTTTTTAAAGAAGTGCGTTGATTACTGAAGCAGATGTGCATTTTGATGGAAAGAGCTCAAAAAGTGCCAAACAAGTTAAATGCAGTTTCTTATTTTATCCCTCCTAAAACCTTGTGAACTGATAATTTGATTAGCTGCATGGTAAGGCAGAAAATGCGGTTGGTTTGAACTTCAAAATGTGTCCAGAACCTGTCTGCTTCTGGTCATCTCCTTTATTTCCACTCTGGTCAAAGTGCCCTCATTTCTCACCTGAATCACTGCAGGAACTGTGAACCCTAGGGAGCTATGAACCCTGCACAGCAGTCAGGGTAGTTCTCCCTAAGTGAATCATTGTACAATATATGCATGTATTGAAACAACACACTGTACCCCACAAATATGTACAATTAAAAAGAAAAAAAAAGAATACCTTGGGCAGATCATCAAAATCCTACCTCCTCACACTGGCCTGCCAGGCTCTATGGGATGTGGGCCTGGTTTCTTCTGGCCAACCCTCCTTCCCTCTCTACCTGGCTCCTCTCCACTCTAGAACTCATACTTAGCCTTTGCTCAGCCGTCTCCTTTGTCTA
>NW_007741242.1:16533-20140 GCF_000696425.1 Galeopterus variegatus | reverse complement strand
TGTACAATATATGCATGTATTGAAACAACACACTGTACCCCACAAATATGTACAATTAAAAAGAAAAAAAAAGAAAACCTTGGGCAGATCATCAAAATCCTACCTCCTCACACTGGCCTGCCAGGCTCTATGGGATGTGGGCCTGGTTTCTTATGGCCAACCCTCCTTCCCTCTCTCCCTGGCTCCTCTCCACTCTAGAACTCATACTTAGCCTTTGCTCAGCCGTCTCCTTTGTCTAGAACACTTCTCTTCTCTGCCAACTTCAACTTCCCCAGGGCTGCACCATTGTGTGTGCACCCCCATGTTACCCAATATCCCATAGGCTCTCAGGAATAAATGCAGGTCGCTTGTGTGATGGAGAGATCGAATGGAGATTTTTGGTGCAGCATTTTCAAGGAGGTCCTTGTACAAGACATAGACCAAGAGATTATTTTCCAAGTCCCTCCAGAGTCTCTATGATGAAAACCTCCATAAAATCCAGTTCCTGCCATGGTCTCTTCCTCATACCTCACTCTATCTTTGATGTCAATGATAAAGAGTTAAGCTGCCCCCAAACTATAGATTGCATAGAGAACCCCATTTGTATCCACTGTACCTTCCACAGTATTAAGCTTATGGGAAAACTATGAAAATGTTCTGGCTGTTTGAGACTACCTCATTCTGTGGTAATCATTTCACAACGTACAACATATATGAAAACATCACGTCATGATAACACCAAGGTCAAAGGTTCAGATCCTCATACAGGCCAGCCACAAAACAAACAAGCAAAACCATCACGTTGAACACCTTGAATTTGTATCACCTCAAATTCATAAATAAATGTTTATTAACCATACTTCAATAAAGCTGAAAATAAATAAGTAAATGAAAACGTTCTGGCTTTTTTACACCTTTATACTTGGATTTTAAGTACAATTGTGAGAAGGCACAAAACTCTTTATATTGCTTATGTTAAATAAAAATTATAGGAGACCATTGTTTTGGACTAAGTTTCTGCACTAGACCCCAGCAGACCAGACTAAAAATCAAAATGGAGCCACTACGCTAAAAGTTCCACATCGCCAAACCCAAACTAAGTTGTTGTCTGGCATTATGAGAAATCAGGAGAGACAGAAAGAGCCAGTTGCTCAAACAGGCCAGTTTAAATCTTCAATAGGCATGATAATGAAGTACCCTCTGTTTTAATCCTTACGCAAAAGAAGTAATCTGATGTTAAATAATCAGTTATTTTTCAATTGTTCTGTCTCCCTATCCCCACCTTATAAGGAAAGTAACTTTGAAATGACCAATCTGCTTTTCGTTCTCTGCTTCCTTCAGTCCTTTTTCTATCAACATCTTTTGCTCAGCTTGTTGGAACACCTATTCTATTTTATGGAATGAAGTGTTGCCTAGTTGTAGAATCTCAATAAAGCCAATCGAGATCTTTAAATTTGTTGTAATTTTGTCCTTTGACACTTAATAATATAAGATACATAAAAGTGAAGTTTGGGGCCGGCCTGTGGCTCACTCGGGAGAGTGCGGTGCTGATAACACCAAGGCCACGGGTTCGGATCCGTATATAGGGATGGCCGGTTTGCTCACTGGCTGAGCGTGGTGCTGACAACCCCAAGACAAGGGTTAAGATCCCCTTACCGGTCATCTTTAAAAAAAAAAAAAGTGAAGTTTGTGTTAAGATAGTAATTAGTAATTAGTGAGTGCCAGGAAATGCTGGACTTTAACTTTGCCAGTGGCTATGATGATACAGATGAATGGAGTGAAGTCCAGAGAGAGAAGAAACCTTGCCCAAAGTCACACAGCTCCTGTGTGTCAGACTCCTGCTCCAGGAACCACATTTCAGTGCACGAATGGGTTCTGAATGGATTCCCACTCCTGATTCACTTTTAACATTCAATCCAGAAGAAAGGCTGCACCTACCAACCCTAGGGAGAGTGTAAACACTGTATCTGCTGGTTTGAAAACAACAGTGCTCAGTGTGGGGAGGATTCACTGTGAAGCTGATCAAATACCATCTGTAACCCTGGCATCTTTCTTCTGAGCATCCTAAATGTTTGCAGATTATTCAGCTCACAGCCTAGCCCCAACCAACCAGAAGGCCCAACGAAGGCAGAGATGAGGAATAGAAGCAGCAGGGGAGCTTGGACAGAGGAAGGGGCAGACCAAGAGAGGAAGCCCCAGAAAGGTTTATGCATCTATACTCCCTATTTCCCCAGCATCTTCTTCACTGCCCTTGTTACCTCCCTGTTCCTCAGGCTGTAAATGAATGGGTTGAGCATTGGGGTGAGGATAGTGTAGAAGATGGAGGTGGCCCGGTCTCCTGCTGGTGTCCTAGCTGAGGCCCGCTGCATGTAGCTAAACATGGCTCCCCCATAGTAGAGGCCAACCACAGCCAGGTGTGAGGAGCAAGTGGTCAGAGCCTTCTGTTTCCCGTCGGTGGAGGGCATCTTAATCACAGCTGTGAGGACCTGGGTGTAGGAAGCCACAATGACCCCAAGGGGCAGCAGCAGCATGACTGCACAGCATGCATAGATGAGGTCCTCGAAGAGTGAGGTGTCGGCACAAGAGAGACGCAGCAGGGCAGGGACCTCACAGAAGAAGTGGTCCACCTTGAGAGAGCCACAGTAAGGAAAGCTGAGGACTACGCCCACGTCGACCACACTGTCGGCCACTCCACCCATCCAGGATGCCACTACCAGGAGAGAGCAGACCTTCCAGTTCATGAGTGCAGGGTACCGCAGGGGGTGGCAGACCGCCAAGTACCGGTCATAGGCCATGACTGCCAGCAGGAAGCACTCGGCTCCTCCGACCATGACCACCAGGAAGATCTGAGCAGCACAGCCTCCCCTAGAGATGGACTTCCGGCCTGACAGGAAGTTGGCCGCCATCTTGGGCACCACTGTGCCTGTCAAGGTCAGGTCCATGACAGAGAGCTGGCTGAGGAAGAAGTACATAGGGGTGTGCAGGCGCCTGTCGGCCCGGATGAGCAGGAGGAGGAGGATGTTGCCGACCAGCGTGGCAGTGGAGGCCCCAAGGACCAGGGAAAAGAGGAACAGGTCACATGCTGAGTGGCTGAACAGGTCCGAAAGGATGAAGTCAGATGGGGAGGTGCGGTTCCAGAGCTCCATGGCTGTGACACTGAGAAACAAACCGAAGAGCAAACAACTAAACAAAACTATTTACCTGGCATCTCCATCGCTCGAGGAAATAAACCTGTTTCTTTTCGAGGACGGAGCCCAGATCTTTGACACAACCCCACCCTTTCCCCCTGCAGTGAAAATCTATTTTCTCTCAGCCAGCTTGAGAAAATCTATTTTCTCTCAGCCAGCTTGGTACCCCGGGGGGCGGGGGTACCAAGAAAAATTTGATCCTTATTTTTCTGGAAAGGGGAGGGAGAGATTAGAGAGTGCAGGGAGAGATTAGAGTGGTGAATAAGCGGCAGGTGAATAGCTGTAGATTTAGGGAAAGGAGGCATAGGTTTAAAGGGAGGGAAAGTGAAGTACTGGAGGATAAGAGACCCCATGGAAAGAAAAGAGAGAGGGGTGGCAAATGTAAGGGCAAATAACAAATTAAAAATGAGAAGCTTAGGGCCGGCCCATGGCTCACTCGG
>NW_007741242.1:14029-15577 GCF_000696425.1 Galeopterus variegatus | reverse complement strand
AAAAAAAAAAAAATGAGAAGCTTAATTCTCTTTGTTAAAAATATGGGAAGAGGCTGGCTGGTTAGCTCAGTTGATTAGAGCATGGTGCTGATAACACCAAGGTCCAAGATTCAATCCCACGTTCCAAAAATAAATAAGTAAATAAAAATAAGGGAAGGGATTCCTCTCCACCCCTTATCTTAGAGCATTTACTTAAGAAAACTTGTAAATTCTTTCTCTCTGAAATGTATGTAAATCTTTTTAAAGCTTTTAAATACTAAATAAGTTTCTTGCCATTTCTGAGCCAGGAATGTCTTTCTCAAGGGCCTGGGAGCCAGATCTCTTTCAAATGGATATCAAGGAAGACAGTGCCTTTATCTCCTAGTCTCTATGGGAAGGTAGGAACCTAAGATCAGTGGGCACCTTGCTCCAACTTGCAAAACTACCTCCTATCATAAAGATGTGAGAAGTTTATTTTTCCTTTGGATAAAGCCAATTAGCAGATGGTCACTCTTATTACCAAGAGAATTTAGGATGAACTATGTGTGACAAATGGTGCTGTCAAGCCCTCTTAGTTGTGGACTAGTTACCTTGAGAACATGCATGCAATGGGTTGCATCTGCTTATCCATATGAAAGGGTGAGATTTCTTTCTGTCTTTGCAATCTCTTAGTGGACTGCCTGTGATGTGCATGACATTCTGGTTTAAAACTTATTCAATAATAAAACTGTTTTCTTTCTCTTCTACCTTTATGGAGAGGTTTTCTGGATTGGAGGAGGTTTTGCTTTTAATTATATTTCCCCCACAGAGGCAGGCAGCACAACAGAGCCAAAGTTAATGTCAAATGCATCATCAGAACCTCAGAACCTTAGAAGTGCCTCTCTGGACGTGTCCCAACTATCCATCCTACTCTGCTACTCGAACTGCTGGGTATGTGAGGACAGGGACTGGGGACATGCCTATTTCACAGTTGTACACCAGTCACTTTGCATAGTGCCCAGCCTGGGTGGGCACTAAATTGGTTAGAGCTAGTGAATGTTCTTTCTTTTTTTCTTTTTAAACAATGACCAGTAAAGGGATCCTAACCCTTGACTTGGTGTTGTCAGCACCACACTCCCCCAAGTGAGCCACGGGCCAGACCAGAGCCAGTGAATGTTCTAAGATATATTCACTGAATTTACAAAAGGAAGAAAGGGCCAGTGCCCACTCCTCAAATGATGGGCCTCCAGGGGGTGCTTTGTTGGAGTATGTAGTCTTCTGTGATGTCAGTCAGAATTCAATAATGTCTCCTAAGATGTTGGTCAATGGGTCCAAAGTTTCAGTTAGATGGAAGGAATAAGTTTTAGTGATCTATTGCACAGCATGGTGACTATAGTTAATAGTAAGTATTGTATATTTCAAAATTGCTAAAAGAGAAGTTTCAAAATGCTCTCATCACAAAGAAATAAGTATGTGAGGTGATGGATATGTTAATTAGCTTGATTTAATCATCCCAGTGTATACATGTGTCATAAAATCACATTGTACCCCATAAATATATACAGTTATTATTTGTCAATTAAAAATCAA
>NW_007741242.1:11081-13485 GCF_000696425.1 Galeopterus variegatus | reverse complement strand
TCATAAAATCACATTGTACCCCATAAATATATACAGTTATTATTTGTCAATTAAAAATCAAATTAAATAGGACTTTAAAAAAATATCTCCTAATAGAACTGGAAAGAGTGTAAAAGAGAGAAAAAGAATATTAAAACAGTTTGTGATAGGAGGATATTTATGAACAGAAAGAAAGAAGCAAGAGAGATACTTGGGGTCCTACAGTCATGACTGTGGTTCTCAGTCATGCTTATGCCTCTGGGGAATCTGGGAAAATGTTTTAAAAAATGCATATAACTTTGTCTGACCCCATGGGGTCTGGTTCACTAGGTCTGAGTGAGACCCCATCATACACTTTTTTTTCTTTTTTGGTAAGAAGCTGTGGTGATGTACATGGTTTTTTTAAAAGCTCTCCAGATGATTCTGGTGGGGAGATAGGTTCACTGCACTCCAGTTTAGAGCAACCTGGGTACATATCTCTATTCTCATCTTGGTAGCCACGAGAAAGCTGTCTACAGTCAGAAGATGGTGGAAGCAGATAGGGAAAAGCACAGGGCATAGCAAGTTATAGACATGTCAGCAAAGGGAGCCAGAGTGCAGCACAGGGAGGTAGGATCCGAGATCTGCAGGGAACACAATCACAGACACCAGAGTGAAGTGGGCACATGTGTGGCAAGGGCCCACAGCTCTGCCTGCCAACTCCGGAACTTGGTCCAGAGCCTGGAGAATGAACGGACAATGATAGTAACTTTGCCCTAGGAAACTAAGATTACCTCCTTCCTGGTTTCCCATGCTGACAGCCTTTGTCTGTTGGCAGCAGGAAGGTGTCTCTTTATCCAACCTGACTCTCTCCAGGCTGAAGCCTGAAGTCAGATCAGCTCCTCCCAATTCCCAGTCAACTTCAGTCTCTCCTCTGTCAGGTCCCTCCTTAGCACCTACCACCCCCCTTTAGCTCCCACAGTTCACCTTCCACTGCAGTCTGCGAATCCACTCCTCAGGGCAATGGTGAGCAAGTGGCAGCCTGGGGAAGTCTCCCTACAGGTGCTCTTCCCAACTTCAGGGCTCCATATGAACATGTATAGAACTAACCATCCAAGTAGTTCTATTTCTTTCTTTCTTCCTTTCTCTTTTTAAAAAAAAAAAAGATGACCGGTAAGGGGATCTTAACCCTTGGTGTTATCAGCACCACACTCTCCCAAGTGAGCCGCAGGCCAGCCCAAGTAGTTCTAATTCTTACAGAACTGATGATGAGCTCATGTCCCAAGTTTACACCCCTAGTTACAGATGTCTCAGGACACTCAACCAGCTCATAATGAGCCCAGGGAATAGACAGAAGCTCCACACCAAGAAGGAAGCCAAAATTAATGAACTGGCTTCAGGACAAAGTTTACTCCCCATAGTTCTGGCTCTGAAAAATACCTCAGACTCATAGCTAAATGAAGGAAGGAGACACCCAGGGGACAACCCCTAGCACACCCACCTACACTTCCCTCAGGGGAGTTTTTGCCCTCACCTCGCCCATGGAGGCTGAGAGATAATAGGACCACCACTGAGTGTCAGGGTGAAAACCTGTCTACACTCTGGGAGTTTTGTTAGTGGATGACAGGAAGTCGAGCCTGGCCAGTTATTCTGTGAACCTTGTCCTCAGTTGATGTCTTACACTTTTATACATTCAATCATAAGTTATTCACTATTCATTCAATGAATAATTATTGAGCACTGTGGAAATAAATGAACACTAACCAAATAAGAACATTATTTATTCAGAGCTTGCTACAGCAAGGGAGTTAGCCACTGTCACTTGCACTTTGGTGGAGACTCAAAAGCAGGCAGAGGAGTGGGAAAGCTTTAAAGTGGAAAAAGAGAAGTCTAAAGATGTACTCTGATTGGAGGCTATTGGCATGGGGAAGTGGAGGTAGGCAAACTGAAAGTGAGGCATCCTATTGTTACTGAGCACACTCGGCTCTTGGCTGAGGCTCCTCAAAATTGATATAGAACTCATTGGTCTGGCTGCCTGCCCTCAGACAAAGAACAAACAAACAAAAGTCAAATGTTGATGAAAATTAAAGTCAGCTTTTATTTAGGAATACCCATGATCTGAGAAGAGATGTGCTAACCTGTCTCTCCAGTAAACCTGAAGGAAAATGGCCAAGCTAAAGCCATCTCAAGGACTCAGGTTTACTGAGGGGTTTTTAAAGAGGGGGGCTGAGGGAATGGAACATGGGAAATGAAAAGCAGGAGGGACATGCAAAGGGCCAGCTGCAGTCTCGCCGAGACTCGTCTGGTTTCTGCCCCTGTCCTTATCTCAGGCTGGCTGGAAAACAACTTTACATTCATGTAAATAATGTCATCTTGCCGCATAATCAAGGTTCAAAATATCAAATAACCATGGGAAAAGAGGGAACTCAGAGAAATGCATGCCAAG
>NW_007741242.1:8707-10365 GCF_000696425.1 Galeopterus variegatus | reverse complement strand
TCAAATAACCATGGGAAAAGAGGGAACTCAGAGAAATGCATGCCAAGAAAAAAACTGTGTCTTTTAAAAATTTGCCTGCGGCCTATGCAGTTTTAGGTCCCAACATGGCTTCAGTCCTGCTCACTCCAACACTATGTGATTGGTTAGGGATGCATATTTGACTTTCTCTGGTTAATCCTAAATTGGAAGCAGGGGGAAAAAATAGGAAAGATGTCAGTTATTAATCTTTTACTGATTGTTATAGAAGTTATTGTATAGCTTCCTGGCTTGTTACTAAAGATAACAATCTTGTTACCACGCACACAGGTCCAGCTGCCTGCCCCCTTTCAAAGACAAACCACTCAAACATCAAATGCTGGTGAAAATGGAATTCGGCTTTTATTCAGGAATGCCTGTGACCTGAACAGAGATGTTAGGCTGACCTATATCTCTGGTACAACTGAAGGAGAATGACCAGACCAAAGCCATCTCAAAGATTCAGATTTACTAGGGGTTTTTAAAGAAGGGGCTGAGGGTTCTCACTTATTTGTGGGAGCTAAAAATAAATAAATAAATACACAATTAAACTGGGAGGGGGAGGGAAGAAGACACACCAATCACAGTTCCTTGAAGTTGTTACGCCAAGCAAACAGACAGGAGGTTGTTGGGAGGGAGGGGGGTGAGGGAGTGGGGAGGGAGGTTTTGGTAATGGGCCACAATCATCCACCACATTGTATATTGATAAATTTAAATTAATTTTTTTTAAAGTGGAGAGTTTAAAAAAAAAAAAGCAGAAGGGAGGGGGACATGAACCATGATGGCTTCATGCAAGGTCTCAGGTGCAAAGTCTCACCAAGACTCCATCTGGTTTCTGCTACTGTTCTTGCTCGTATCTCATGGTCCTGCTGGAGGGGTGGAATCAGCATAGCTTTACTGAGGTTTTCCTTGTTTCCCAGGGTCTGCAAACTTGCAGCTTCAGGCTGGCTGGAAAACAATTTTTCATTCACATAAATAATGTCATCTTGCCCCACAACTGTAAGGTCATTGAGGAAGGAGATACTAACTGGGCAAAGGATGGAAAAAGATTTTATTAGCAAGTGGCAAGCAGACCTGCCAGGCTGAGCCAAAAAATGGTATCAGCACCGAGAGGCAGTGGGGTGTCTTCTTTTATAGGGTTAAGATTAACATCTGGCCTAACAGAGGGAAGCGGTTACAGTGTTATACTCTGGATACAGCCTGCTCAGCCTGCTCATGGGAACAGAGACTTAGGAAAACAGAAACTTAGAGGAACCAAACTTAGAGAAATGAAACTGAAGGGTGCGGACTTTCTAAAAGTCAAGTTCTCAGTTCCGGGGTTCAAAATATCAAATAACCATGGGAAAAGAGGGAACTCAGAAAAATTCGCGCCAAGGAAAAGACTGTATCCTTTTAAAATCTGCATACAGCCTACAGTTTTAGGTTCCAGTGTGGTTTCAGTTCTGCTTACTCCAGCAATCTGACTTGTAGCAGGCTGTCTCGTTGGGCTGTTTATTACAGATAAGGTGGTTGGTTTTCCAGCGGGTTGCGACAGATTGTAGGTCAGAGTTCTATTTTTGTGTATGGTCTGGACATTGTGTACTAAGTTTCTCAGCACCTCTAAAGGTGAATACCTGTTAGAGGGTGAACAAAACTAATGCCAT
>NW_007741242.1:6737-7721 GCF_000696425.1 Galeopterus variegatus | reverse complement strand
TAAGTTTCTCAGCACCTCTAAAGGTGAATACCTGTTAGAGGGTGAACAAAACTAATGCCATCTTGTGGCCTGCCTGCCATGTCGACTCCTTTAACCTCAATCTTGGGTCTGGCTGGTTAGCTCATTTGGTTAGAACATAGTGCTGATAATATCAAGGTCAAGGGTTTGGATCCCTGTACCAGAGAGCTGGTGGTGTCATATTTTTCTTGGATTTTCATAATTTTGTTATCTCTGTGTTGATGTCTGGTAATCCAGTAGAGCAGTTGCTTCTTTTATTATTTTGCAGTGGGCTTTGAGAAGAGAGACATCCTCTTCTTTTTCTAGTCTCTGCTGGTGATTCTCCTTGTGTCAGTGTAGTCAAGTGTCTGGTGGACCGTCGGCATAGTGGCTGTGGCTACTGCTGTGGCACTGAGCCACTTTGGCAGCAGCCATGGCTGTGGTGGGCCACCAGTGCTGAAGTGATGTTTTTTGGCATGCTCCTTGCTGCTTCTGGGTGGGGGATGTCACCCTTGGATCCTGCTGAAGACCCTGGGTGTGCTCTGTTTTTTGCCTGCTTCTGGGCAGAGGGGGCTGCCCTTGGCTCCTTCACCCCTGTAATAAATATCCTTGTAAACTATATAAACCTGCCTGCTTCCTTATTTGGTCTCAAAGTACCTTCTTGGTTTGGAAAGCATTATACTTCAATTCCCTCCTTTCACGATATCAGTGACTAACTTTTGAATGGTAAAACACTCAAATTCTTGGAATAAACCTTGCTATTTGTGATATACTGTCCTTCTATATCACTGGGTTCAATTTGCTAATATTTTGTTTAGGATTTCTGCTTCATTCATGTGGAAGCTTGGACTGTAATTTCCCTTTCCTGTAACATCCTTCTTAGGTTAGGATAACAAGGTAAAGCTAATCTAGTAAAATGAGTTCGGCTGTTGGTGTTATATTTAGAAGAATCATCAATGAAACTAATGAAGCATTTTTTTTTTTTTT
>NW_007741242.1:6234-6669 GCF_000696425.1 Galeopterus variegatus | reverse complement strand
CTGGTTCCAACTCCTGGCTATTGTAAAGAGTGCTGTGATGAACATTGTGGAACAGGTATACCTTTGACTTGATTTGAGGAAACTCCATACCATTTTCCATAGAGGCTGCACCATTTTGCAGTCCCACCAATAATGTATGAGAGTTCCTTTTTCTCCACAACCTCATCAGCATTTATCGTTCAGAGTCTTTTGGATTTTAGCCATCCTAACTGGGGTGAGATGGTATCTCACTGTGGTTTTGATTGCATTTCGCAAATGATGAGTGATGTTGAGCATTTTTTCATGTGTCTGTTGGCCATTCATATATCTTCCTTAGAGAAATGCCTATTTAGCTCTTTTGCCCATTTTTTAATAGGGTTCCTTGTTTTTTTTCTTGTAAGTTGTTTGAGTTCCTTGTATATTCTGGATATTAATCCTTTGTCAGATGTATATTTT
>NW_007741242.1:2962-3790 GCF_000696425.1 Galeopterus variegatus | reverse complement strand
GGGAATTTAAGCCTTTTACATTGAGTTGTTATTGAAAAGTGTTGATTTATTCCTAGCATTTGATTGATTATTTTTTGGTAGTCTTAGGTGTCTTTTGTTCCTCGCTTTCTTTTCTTTTTTTTTTTTTTTTTAAAGATGACCTAAGGGGATCTTAACCCTTGACTTGGTGTTGTCAGCACCATGCTCACCCAGTGAGCAAACCGGCCATCCCTATATGGGATCCGAACCCGTGGCCTTGGTGTTATCAGCACCGCACTCTCCCGAGTGAGCCACGGGCCGGCCCTGTTCCTCGCTTTCTGATTTACTGTTTGATTTCTGTGTTTGTTGGTTCCTTAGGTTGTAGATAGACTTTTTGTTTGTTTGTTTTCTCTTCATGAATGCCATTTTTATTATACTAGTGAGTTTTGGTTTTTCTTGGGTTTTTATGGCAGGGGTAGTTATTTTTCAGGAACCAAACCCAGTAGTCCCTTGAGAATTTCCTGTAAGGGTGGTCGTGTGGTGGTGAACTCCCACAGTTTTTGTTTGTCTGAGGAATATACTATTTGGCCTTCATTTCAGAAGGATAGCCTTGTGGAATAGAGTATTCTTGGCTGGCAATCTCTGTCTTTTAGTATTTTGAATATATCATCCCATTCCTTTCTGGCTTTTAGGGTTTGTGATGAGAAATCTGATGTTAGCCTGATTGGGGCTCCCTTATAGGTGATTTGACGCTTCTCTCTTGAAGCTCTCAAGATTCTCTCTTTGTCTTTGAGTCTTTCCAATTTGACTATAACATGTCTTGGAGAAGGCCTTTTTGGGTTGAATACGTTTGGAGATCATTGAGCTTCC
>NW_007741242.1:0-1981 GCF_000696425.1 Galeopterus variegatus | reverse complement strand
AGGATCTAGAGCTTGAGAGATATTATCCTTTGGTGGTGTACTTTCTTGATATTTTGTATTTCTGCTATCTTTTTTTTATGTTTATTCATTGTGGCAGGAGGTTTCACAGTCCACAGGTTTGACACTATTGACTGACTAAGATGTTGCTGTGGTTTCCAATTTGGTATGGCTACCTCAGTGACTGCTCAGTTGGCCACTAGTGCCTTGAGTGTGTGGTTGCCTGGGGTCTTAGGCCTCTCTGGGGAGCCACCTATCTGGTCAGCTTGGACTCTGCTGGGCTGCTGGATCGCGGGGCAGTACCACAGGTTGTGTGGTCTCTGCTGAGCTTCCACCTCCCATGCTGGACTTCTCCCTGTTCTGTGCACTCTGGCCCAGGCTGCTGGGATGTGCCAAGGCACCACAGAGTGTGTGGTCTCTGCAGAGCTTCCCCTTCCCCTGCAGGATGTCTCCCTGCTCTGTGCATGCTAGGCTGGGCTTGGGATGGAGCCGGGTGGCAGCGGTGAAGCCTACCTGCTGCTGGATCACGTAGCAGCGGCCCCCCCACAGGGTGTGTGGACTCTATGGAGCTTCTATCTCCCCTGCTGGACGTCTCTGTGCTCCGTACACATTGGGCCGGGCTGCTGGATTGCGCAGCAGCAGTGTGGTCCCCACGGAGTTCCCCTCCCCTGCCGGTTGTCTCTCTGCTCCGAGTCGCACTAGGCCAGGCTGGGAATGGAGCTGGGTGCCTGTGGTGAAGCCTACCTGCTGGATCACGCAGTGGTAACCCCACAGGGCATGTGGTCTCAACAGAACTTCTGCCTCCCCCACTGGATGTCTCCCCATTCCATATGCACTTGATGTTATGTTTTTATAGTTTAAATCTGTTGATTTGTGGGAGAGAGTGACACTAGGGACCATCTATTCTGCCATCTTGACCAGAAGTCCATATTTAGTTTCTGAGGCTTGCCAGCCACTGGCAGCACCCCCACAGCTCACTGTGGTAGCCTACCGTGGCCTTTCCCACCACTCGGAACTGACTTTCAAAACTAAGAAGGCTGAGTTCTGCATTGTCAGTGGCCAAATAGAACAGCAAGCACAGAATGAGGGCTCAGGAATTAGCAGCTGGAAGCACTGATATAAATGAGGGTGAGGGTGAGACCAAAAAAGGAATTGTTTGAAAGTCTACTGAGTAAGCACATTGATGCACAGATCCCTCCCCACTCCACACAGATGGGACTTGCCCGTCCCTCAGTCTGACAGAAAGCATGAGACTGATGCTTTAGGATAGGTGAAACAAAGAGTTCTAGGACCAAGGGAGGCCCAGGGAAGGTGGAGGTGCTGTGAACACAAGGGGACATGTGAAGGAAGCAGAGTGCCTGGCCTCTTCTCTCAATCAGCTTTGGCACCCAGATTTATTTCCTTTAAGCAGGAAATTAGATGACATCCACCCCAACAAGGAATCTGACTGGCCCCGGAAACATCTAAAAATACTGATGTTGGAGAAAAATAGCCCAGTCATATCACCCAAAGCGAAGCCACAATAGACATGCCCCACTCACATGTTTGGAAAACACAATTTGTTTTTTATTACCCCACACTTTAATGTCAGCAGACAACTGAGGGTCAGGGGACATCTGAAAAAAGTTTCCACTCTCAAAAAAGGAATGGAAAACCAACAAAGCAATATGGATGAAAAAGAGACTCTGCAAGGAAACAAAAAGTTAACAATTTCCTATCAACATGAATGAGATAAAACATAAAAATGAAAAAAAGACTAAGATGCTATAGAAAAAGGAGCGTTTAGAGGACAAAGAACTCTTTTAAAAATAAAAATACCATGAGAAAGATGGCGACGGGTCTGGAGCGGCCGCGTCAGGAAACAGCGCGATCCTGAGAGCTGTGCTGTGATACCAGAGTATTGACTGCATTTCCAAGAGCAACAAAGGACGAATAATTCTTTCAACAATGATCCTACATTGACAAAAGAGCAGCAGCGGGTTCG
>NW_007741241.1:13637-26265 GCF_000696425.1 Galeopterus variegatus | reverse complement strand
TTGGTCAGTATTTTCTGTCATCCTTATATCCTCTTTGGTGAAGTGTCTGTACAAGTCCTTTCCCTATTTTTTAATTGAGTGGCTTGTTTTCTTGCTGTTGAGTTTTGAGAGTTCTTTGAGTTACACCCCTACCCCACCCATAACTGTGGCCACCATTAACATGACCTCTGTCACTACAGTTTGCCTTTGCAAGACTGTCAAATAAATGAAATTATGCAGTGTCAAATAAAAGAAATAATACCTTTTGACTGGCTTCCCAGTTAGTGTAAATGTCTTTGAAATCCATCCAAGTTGTTGCGTGTATCAATATCATCCCTTTTTACTGTTCACTAGTGTTCCACTGTTTGGATGTACCACACTTCATTTAACCATTCACCTGCTGAAGGACATTTGAGTTGTTTCCAGCTTTTGGCTATTACAAATGAAGCTGCTATGAACAGGTTTTCATATGAAGAAAAGTTTTCATTTCTCTAGGGTAAGTACATAGGAGTGGGATTGCTGTGTCCTATGGTAAACGTATGTTTAACTTTGCAAGAAAATGATGAATTGTTTTTCAGAGTGTCTGCACCAATTTACACATCCACCAGCAATGCATAGCAATCTCAGTTCTCCTGCATTCTCTTCAGCACTTGGTTTGGTCAGTATTTTCTGTCATCCTTATATCCTCTTTGGTGAAGTGTCTGTACAAGTCCTTTACCTATTTTTTAATTGAGTGGCTTGTTTTCTTGCTGTTGAGTTTTGAGAGTTCTTTATATTATGTTCTGGATACAGGCCCTTTGCTGGATATGTGGTTTGCAAATATTTTTTCCCCAGTCTGTAGCTTATCTCTTCATTCTCTTGACAGTATCATTCTTTGGCAGAGCAAAAGTTTTTAATTTTGATGAAGTTGAATTGATCAATTTTTCCTTTCATGGACTATGCTTTTGGTATCATTTGTAAAGCCTATCACCCAATGTGTTGCTTCTAAGAGTTTTATAGTTTTACATTTTACATTTTGATCTATGATCCATTTTGGATTAATCTTTGTATTTAGATCAAGGTTTATTTTTTTGCTTATGGATGACCAGTTGTTTCAACACTATTTGTTGAAAAGACTACCTTTTCTCCATTGAACTGCCTTTGTACCTTTGTATATATTAATCATATTTGTGTGGATCATTACTGAACATTCTATTGTTTTATTGTTCTATGTGTCCGTCTCTTTACCAATATCATGTCTTGATTACTACTAAGTCTTAAAATTGGGAGATATGATTCCTCCCATTTTATTCTTTTTTTTTTTCAAAATTGTTTTAGCTATTCTAGTTCCTTTGTCCTTCCATAAAATTTTGTAATCCACTTGTTAATATCTACCAAAAAAATCCTGCTGGAATTTTGATTGGTATTGTGTTAAATCTATAGTTCAGTTTGGGAAAATTGACATCATTTCTATGTGAGTCTTTGATCCAAGAATACTGTATATCATTCCATTTATTTAGGTCTTCATTGACTTCTTGCAACAGCATTTGTCATTTTCGGCATACAGATACTGCACATCATACTTGCCTCCTCCACTAGACTGTCAGCTCCATGAGGGCAGGGGCCATGTCCTTGTTGCATGCCACTGTGTTCACTGACCTCCCAGAGGGCCCTCCTGGCATGCAGTAGGCCCTCAGTAAACTTCTCAGAATGAATGACAGTTCTGCTTTCATCATCTTATTTAATCTACCTATAATCCCTACAGGGTAGAGATTATACTCCTCACTTCATGGAGCAGAAAGTCAAGGCTTGGAAAGGAGGTGTAGTAAGCGTTATTCTAAGATGATCCCTAAGATTCCCGCCCCCTTTTGTAGATACTCCATAAAATCCTCTCCCCTTGAATGTGAGCGGGACCTATGTACATGATGAGATGTTATTCCTGCGAAAGTCAAGGCTTGGAAAGGAGGTGTAGTAAGCGTTATTCTAAGATGATCCCTAAGATTCCCACCCCCTTTTGTAGATACTCCATAAAATCCTCTCCCCTTGAATGTGAGCGGGACCTATGTACATGATGAGATGTTATTCCTGCAATTAGATCACCTTGTACCATAAAGGTGAAGGAATTTTGTAGATGTAATTAGGGTCCCTAATCAGTTGACCCTGAGTTAATCACAAGGGATATTTTCCTGGGTGGGCCTGACTTAATCAGGCACACGTTTTAAATGGGAGTCTAGAGGACACAGGTGAAGTCAGATTGAAAGCAGAAGAGACTTCCTTCTGTTGGCCTTGAAGAAGCAAATTGCCATATTGTGGGGAGGGTCATGTGGCAGGAAATAGCAGTGGACTCTAGGAGTTGAGGCCCTCAGTCCCACAACTGCAAAAAACTTGGAAGAGGACCCCTCTTCCAAATGAGATCACAGCCCAGCCAACAGCTTGATTTAAGCCTGGTGAGACCCTAAGCAGAGAACACAGCCATGCTGTGCACCTACTTCTGACCTATAAAAACTGTGAGATAACAAACGGGTATGGTGGTTTGTGGTAATTTGAAAACTAGTACAGAGGCCTTCCCCAGGGTCCCAGAGTTGGGACTCATAGACCCGCAGGCTGCCAAGCTGTTGCTCTCCACCACTTGTACATTTCCTGATACCTTCTCCTTTGTGGGGAGCATGAGGGCCTTCCCAGTTTATGCCTTTGTTTTGTTTTATTTTTCTGTTTGGATCTCAGGCATAATCCTTGGTCCGTGACAGTCTTATTAATGGTCCCTGCACAGCCCACTTTTACTTACATTGGTTAGTTAGTTGGTTGGCTTTACTAATGCAATAGGCATCCATAAACCCACCACCCAGAACAATAGCTAGTCCTCTGCAATTACCCACATCTAACCACTGGCCCCATCCTGCCCCATCCTCCCGTCTGTAGTAACTGTCATGTGAATCCTGTGTTCATCATTCCCTTGCTTAACACTTTATGTAGTTTAATTGCATCCATATGGATTCCACAAAATTAATTTTTTATTTTAATGGTTTTTACCTTTATAAAAGGGCATCATGCAGTACATAATCTCTTGGGATTTTTTCAACTCAATTTTATGTCACCACGGCTCATTCATATTGCTACGTGTGAAAGTAGATCATCCATTGGGACTACTGTAGAACATTCCACCGTGTGACCACACAGCCACAGCTCATTCATCCACTCTGCTGCTGATGGACATTTGGGGGCTGCCAGGTTTTTGCTAATGTGAACAGTGCTGCTCTGAACATTCTCATACAATTCTCTGGTTCGGTAGTTTACATCTCAAAGTCAAATTCTGCCTAAATAAACTAAACGGGGAGGATTTTGTTTCTTTGACACAGGAGAAAAAGGAGCCTAACAAAACTTCTTGCTAGAGGCCCACCCTGGACTGCACGCACTCCAAACTGCTGCTCCCAGCAGATGCATCCAAATGCCGTCAGCCCCAGGCACCCAAATCTGGAGCCACAAGCCCCAGCCACCCACCAGGGAGTGTCAAGAGCACACAAGCAGCTCCGCCTCAACCCGAGTTTCAGTGTTGCGAACTGGTTCTGAGGAAGCTCGCTGACCACAGGGGCAGCTCTCTTATGGCTGCAGTCAGGGCTCTGGCCCCAGAGACATCTCCCCGAGCACTCGGAATACACTGTCCTGGGAAGCCCCCCAGCTGAGACCACAGCAGAGCGTGCAATGACAGTGAGTGAGATCACAAGTTGGCAAAGTGGGAAGTAAAATGCAGCCCCAGGTCGGCCCCTGCCCTCCCAGGCCTCGCTGGAGACTTGGTTGAGTCACTGACCCCCCTTGGGTCAGGGTGTCCTCACATAGCCCAGGGAAGATGCACACCCAGTGAGATAAGAGGTTTGATATCTGGTTAAAGGGAAAGTGTGAAAGAGCAAAGAGGGCTGAGAGGATGGCCAAAAAGAACCCTGCCCAGGGCCCCTAATTGCATTGTCATCATCAAATCAGAAGGTACAACAGTCCCCTCTCCAGGCTGGGATACTGTCTCAGTGTCCCCCACCTGAGCTCTCAGAAGGAGCTGACCACACCCACATGAGTAGTGTGGGCACGAGAATCCCTGCTCCAGGGCAAGAGAGCCCACTAGTTAGGGCACAGCCTTCGCAGACAGAACCAGGTCAAAATCCCAGTTCCTCTCCTCGCCAACTATGTGACTAAGCGGCTTGCTTAAGGTCTTCAATCCTATTTCCTCATCTATAAGATGAGGATGATAAAAGGCACCACATGTGGCGACTGAGCACACTCCTGGTGCTTCAATCTTGGCTCTGCCACTTACTAGCTTTGTGACCTTGGATAAGTTACTTAACCTTCCTGTGCTTTGGTTTCTCAACTGTAAAATAGGATTGAAAATGCTGCCTACCTCACAAGGCTGTTATGAAGACTAAATTAGTTGATGTTTGTAAAGAGTGCAGCATAGAGCTTGGCACATAATAAGCACTCAATAATGGCAGAGTGAAGGTCGACATCTTTCATTCATCTGTTCAATTAGCTTTAATGGTGGGGGGGGTTGTAAGGGAGTGCCTCCTATGAACCAGGCACTGTGTCTAGAGCTGTGGGGAAGCACAGAGAACGGCAGCCCTTGACATTCAAGAACTTACCACCTGGTGGGAGGAAAAGGCAAGTGCCCTAATAACTACAACACTAGACCCAAGCACCTGGAGAGGGCAGAGGAGGAGCTGGAACTGCCTGCATGCTGGGTGCCCTGCCAGGGAGAAACAGGGAAGCTGATGAGGGAGGTGGTGTTTGGGGGACTAGAACTTTAGCAGGAGCAGGAGTTTATATGAAGGACATGGTGGCCAGTCCTTCACACATTATCCAGACTTATTACTGCCTGAAAGCATGGGGGAAGGGCCGGGCCTGAGGGCACAGTTCATCTGACCCTTTCACTGTTCAGAGAAGAAACCGAGGTGCAGAAAGGGGAAGCCATGTTTCTGGAGTTATGCAAGGGCTGGTTAGTGGCAGAGATGTTGGGACTCCAGGCTTGTTCTCTTTCCACATCCCACCACAAATGAAGCTCCCATCACCCTGCCTGGTTATCTACTGCTGCATGTAATGATCACCCCAAAACTGAGAGGCGAAAACATCAACAGCCATTTTAGAACCTTTCATGCATCTGTGGGTCAGGGAGCTGGGAAGGGCTCAGCTGGGTGGTCCTAACCAGACAGCGGCTGGAGCTGGAGCAGCAGGGGCTGTCTGGGCATAGCTCCCTCTTCCTAGAGGCTCAGGACCTCCCTGCGTGGTCTTCCCACACACGCACTAGTTTGGGCTTCTTCACATCATGGCAGCCTCAGGGCTCGCACAGGGGTGTGCAGCCAGCAAGGGAAGATCTGTCATCTTTTCTGGTCTAGGCTTGAGAGTCATACAGTATCTCTTCTGCTACATTCTATTGGTTTCAAGCAAATCACAAACCCACTAGATTCAAGTGGAAGGGAATTAGACACAACCTCTTGACAGGGGTGTGGCAAGGTTCTAGAAGAACATGTAGGGCAGGAGATGTTGTCATGACCATTTTTTCCTTTTTTTCCTTTTTTTAAATTGAAACATATTTGATTCTACGTATCTGTGGGATATAGCATTGAATACCAATACCTGTGTGCAGTATGTGGTGCTCAAATCAGGATAATTAGTATATTCAACATTACACAATGTAACCATGTTTTGTGGCCCTTTACCAATTTCTTTCTAACTCCCCCTTCCCATCTCTGGTGGCCTCAGTTCTATTCTCTCCTTTTGAAATTTCAATGAATTACTGTGATTGTTGTATCTTTCTTTCTTTTTCAATTTATTTGTTTATTTTTTTAGCTTCCACTTATAAGTGAGGACATGTAGTATTTCTCTTTCTGTGCCTGACTTATTTTACTTAACATAATTTTCTCTAAATTCATCCATGTTGCTGTGAATGGCAGACTTTCATTCTTTTTATGAAAGAGTAGTATTCCATTATGTATGTAAACCACATTTTACTTATTTTACTTAACATAATTTTCTCTAAATTCATCCATGTTGCTGTGAATGGCAGACTTACATTCTTTTTATGAAAGAGTAGTATTCCATTATGTATGTAAACCACATTTTCCTTTTTCAGTCACCTATGGATGGACATTTAGGTTGGTTCCAACTCTTGGCTACTAAATAGAGCTGCAATAAACATGGGAGTGTGGGTATCCCTTCAACACGATGATTTCCATTCCTTTGGATATATACCCAACAGTGGAATTGCTGGATTGTACAGCAGTTCTATCTGTAGTTGTTTGAGGAAACTTCGTACTGTTTTCCATAACGGCTCTAATAATTTACAGTCCCACCAACAGTGTAGGAAGGTTCCCCTTTTTCTGCATCCACACCAGCATTTGTTATTCTCTGTCTTTTTGATAATGGCCAGTCTACTGAGTGTGAAAGTATATCTCCATGTGGTTTTGATTTGCATTTCCCTGTTGCTTAGTGATATTGAGCATTTTTTCATGTATCTGTTGGCCATTTGTATATCTTCCTTTGAGAAATGCCTATTTAGCTCCTTTGCCCATTTTTTAATCAGATTACTTGTTTTTTTTTACTGTTGTTTGAATTCCTTGTGTATTCTAGATATTAATCCCTTGTCAGATGCATAGTTTGCAAATATTTTCTCCCATTCTGTAGGCTGTCTGTTCACTCTGTTAATTGTTCCTTTTGCTGTTCAAAAGCTTTGTAGTTTGGTATAATCTCATTTGTTTATTTTTTCTTTTGTTGCCTGTACTTTTGGGGTATTATTCATAAACTCTTTGCCCAGTTCCTACTTCCTGAAGTGTTTCCCCTATGTCTTCTTTTAGGAATTTTATAATTTCAGGTCTTTATTTAAGTCTTTCATCCTTTTTGAGTTGGCTTTGGTATATGGTGAGAAGCAAGGGTCTAGTTTCATTCTTCTGCATATGGATGTCCAGTTTCCCAGCACCATTGATTGAAGAGGCAGTCTTTTCCCCGATGTATGTTCTTGGTGCCTTTCTCGAACATCAGTTGGCTGTAAGCATGTGGGTTGATTTCTGGGTTCTCTTTTCTATTCCATTGTCCAAGTGTCTATTTTTATGCCAGTACCATGTTGTTTTTGTTAGTTACTATGGCTTTATAGTATAATTTGAAGTCAGATAGTGTTATGCCTCTGGCTGTATTTTGTTTGTTTGTTTGTTTGTTTGTTTTGCTCAGGATTGCTTTCACTATTTGGGGTCTTCTGTCGTTCCATATGAATTTTAGGATTGTTTTTTCTATTACTATGAGGAATGTCCTTGGTACTTTGATGAGGATTGAATTGAATCTGTAGATCACTTTGGGTAGTATGGACATTTTCACAATGTTAATTCTTCCAATCCAAGAGCATGGAATATCTTTCCATCTTTTCGTGTCCTCTTTAATTTCTTTCAGCAGTGATTTGTAGTTCTCACAGAGATCTTTCACTACCTTGGTTAAGTGGATTCCTGGCTATTTTACTTTTTTGGTGACTTGTAAATGGGCTTGCTTTCTTGATTTCTTTTTCTGCTAGTTTGTTACTAGAGAATAAAAATGCTACTGATAGTTGTGTGTTGGTTTCATATCCTGCAACTTTACTGAAAGCATTTATCAGCTCTAAGAGGTTTTTTTGTAGTCTTTAGGTTTTTCTGTATAAGGGATCATGTCATCTGCTAACACGGATTGTTTGACTTTGTCTTTTCCAATCTAGACGTCCTTTATTTCTTTCTCTTGCCTGATTGCTCTGGCTAGTACTTCTAATACAGTATTAAATAGGAGTGGTGATAGTGGGCCTCCTTGCCTTGTTCCTGTTCTTAAGGAAAAAGCTTTCAGCTTTTCCCTATTCAGTATGATATTGGCAGTGGGTTTGTCATATATGGTTTTTATTGTGTTGAGATACTTTCCTTCTAAACCCAATTTGCTGAGAGCATTTATCATGAAGGGATACTGAATTTTGTCAAATGCTTTTTCTGCATCTACTGAGATAATCATACAGTTTTTGTCCTTGATTTTGTTGATGTGATGTATCACATTTATTGACTTGCATAAGTTGAATCATCCTTGCATTCTTGGGATGAATCCCACTTGTTAGTATTATTTTTTGGATTCCCGATACAGGACTTCCTTGAGGGTATCTTGTAGGGCTGGTTGTGTGGTAGCAAACTCCCTCACTTTTTGTTTGTCTGGGAAATACACTATCTCTCCCTCATTTCTGAAGGGTAGCCTTTCTGGGTATCATATTCTTGGCTGGAAGGGTTGGGGTTTTTTTAGTATTTTGAATATATCATCCCATTTTCTTCTGGCTTGTAGAGTTTCTGTTGAGAAGTCTGCTGTGAGTCTGATGGGGACTCCCTTATAGGTGACTTGACGCTTTTCTCTTGCTGTCTTTAAGATTCTCTTTGCCTTTGAGTTTTGCCACTTTGCCTGTAATGTGCCTTGGAGAAGATCTTTTTGGATTGAATCTGTTTGGGGATCTTTGGGCCTCCGACATGGATTGGAAGGTCCATGTCTCTTCCTATACCTTGGAAGTTTTCTGTTATTTTGTTGAATAGGTTTTCAGTGCCTTTTCCTTTTTCTTCCCCTTCTGGAACACCCGTGATTCGGATGTTTGTGTGCTTATGGTTGTCTGCTAGCTCTCTTAGATTTTCTTCATTTTTAAAATTCTTTTTCTTTTCTTTCTTTCTTTCTTTCTTTTTGTCTGCCTATGTTATTTTGAAAAGACCATCTTCAAGATCAAAATTTCTTTTTTCTGGTCCGGCCCGGTGGCGCACTGCTACAGTGCGCCGCTTGGGAAGCGCGGCGGTGCTCCTGCCGAGGGTTCGGATCCCACATACAGACCGGCCGTTCACTGGCTGAGCGAGGAGTAGGGGCAACACCAAGGGTTGCGATCCCGTTGCCTGTCCCGGTCCGGTACGGGCGCGACACTGAGGGTTGCGATCCGTTGCCGGTCACGAAAAAAGACAAAAAAAAAAAAAAAATTTTCTTTTTTCTGCTTGCTCTAACCTGCTGCTTAAGCTCTCAGTTGTGCTTTTTATTTTGTTGAATGAATCCTTCAGTTCCTGGAGTGCTGGTACATTCTTTTTAAAGGTATTAATCCCTTTGTAAATTTCCTCTTTCATATCCTGGATACTTTTTCTCATTTCATGTGTTGTCTAGCTGAGTCTTCTCATGTCTCATTGAGTTTACTTAAGATTGTTGCTCAGAAATATTTTTCAGTCATTTCAATGGTTTTTGTTCTACGGGGTCTGGTACTTGAGGATTACTGTATTCCTTTGGTGGTGTCATATTTTCTTGTTTTTTTATATTTCTAGTATCTCTATGTTGATGTCTGGTCATCCTGTAGAACAGTGCTTCTTCTATTACTCTGGAGTTGGATTTGAGGAGAGAGACTTCCTCCCCTTTTCCTGGACTCCATTGGTGACTCTCCTTGTGTCAGTGCAGTCAAGTGTTCAGCAGGCTACCTGCATGGTAGCCATGGCTGCTGCTGTGGCAGCAAGACACCCTTGAAGCAGCAATGGCTGTGGTGGAACACTCACATAGAAGCAGTGTTTGTGGCAGTGGTGGGGGCTATAGTCCCCAGGCATACTCCTGCCTTTTGTCAGGCAGCAGCTGTCCACAGCTCCTGGTAAGGTCCCTGGGCATGCTCCTGGTCATGGTCATTCTTGGAAAATAACATCCACCACATATACCTTCTCAAGCATCTGCCTCTACTTGTGGTCCCCACCAAGAGGGAGGGGAAGCAATAGAGGCTGGACCAAGGCCATCAGGGGTGTTGAGGATCGAGAAACCTATAGACACAGGCAGAGGTGTTGAGCCTGTGAAATCATAGGATCAAGAGAGAACAGGCAGTGGAAAAGATATGGCCATGGGGAGGAACACCAGGGCAGTCAAATTTGGCCAATTCCACCCCACCTTGGAACTGATGGACAGTAGAGGCACTGGCCTGGGAAGTATTGACAATGTCCCTGATATCAGAGCTGCCCAAGTTCAGGCAGGTACCAGGTCCCAAAGTGTGTAAACCTGGACTTCCCCTTCCTCCCCAAAATGGAAACTCTCCAAAGATTCTTTTGGTCAACTGATGGGTTGAAGAAGACAAATTGGGGCAAAACTCAGGAGGGCCACTCGCACTTGGTGAAGCAGCCAAACCAAGTCATTATCCCTCCAGCAGTGGCGCAGGGATGGTGCATTCCTGCATGCCAAGGCTGTGACAGGCAGTGAGAGGAAGTGATGGGAGTGAGAGGCTTGTTCTCTGCCCAAGGACCAGACATCAGAGGGAAGCCCCTCTTTCCCCACCCTCCCAATGCGGCCTGGCCCTGACCAGTGGGGATCTCGTGCCCATCCTGATGTTTCCTGGGGGGGCCCCTCCTCCTGCCTTTCTCGCTTCAGCCCCCTGAGAAGCAGGCAGTGGCTTTCTGCCCACACCTCTCTGTGGCTGGAGACCACATGGTCACCAGACTGAGGAATGGCTGGAACCTGAACAGGAGGGGATGAGCAAGGTCACAGTCCCACTGTATCCAGTGAGCATCATACTCCAAAGAAGGCACTGGTCTCTTGGGGCATCCCCCAGTGGAGGAGGATGGGACAAGAAGCCTGGTGCTCTGCCCAAGGACCAGACATCAGAGGGAAGCCCCTCTTTCCCCACCCTCCCAATGCGGCCTGGGCCTGACCAGTGGGGATCTCGTGCCCATCCTGATGTTTCCTGGAGGGGCCCCTCCTCCTGCCTTTCTCGCTTCAGCCCCCTGAGAAGCAGGCAGTGGCTTTCTGCCCACACCTCTCTGGGGCTGGAGACCACATGGTCACCAGACTGAGGAATGGCTGGAACCTGAATAGGAGGGGATGAGCAAGGTCACAGTCCCACTGTATCCAGTGAGCATCATACTCCAAAGAAGGCACTGGTCTCTTGGGGCATCCCCCAATGGAGGAGGATGGGACAAGAAGCCTGGTGCCTGCCACCCAGAGAGAGAAGGGCATGACCTGATTGGAGGTGTTTTATGCCCTTACCCTGACTACCCTTTACAACTTTAGTGGGGATCCCATTACTATTACTATTTCACAGCTGAGAAAAGTGAGGCTCAGAGGCCACACAGCCATAAGAGGTAAAACTAGATTCAAACCTGTGCCCTAGAAGCTCTTGGCCCAGATTCACACTTTCCTTAGTTTAAAGAAAGGAGAAATTAGGGTCACCACAGACACCGTCTTCAAACCCCTGGAGGTCAGCCATTTTCCCAGGTCAGACCTCTGCCTGTTATTCCCAGAAGCATGACTGGGAGGAACTCACAGGGGGACAGATCTGGGGTGGTTTCAAAGGGCCTCCCTCACACTAGGCTTCCGCAGATGGATGCAGTGCTTTGCAAGGAGAGCGAGTGAGCCTCACAGCAGCAGGGAGGGTTCAACCCATGCAACTCTGAGGTCTGCCCTCCTGGGCATCTGCAGCTCTGCAGCAGGCTTTAGCCCAGATCTGCATGCCCTGTGCATGCCACCCCAGTACCTCCCAGTCAGGGGCTCCCTCACTCTTCATCTTCCCTTTCCTTCCTTCTCGTTCATTCAATACACCTTGAGAAGTGCAGGGGTGGGAGATGAAGGGCGTTGGTGGGAGAGCATGTAGGGCAAGTTACAGAAGAGCAAGAGGACTTGGGGTGGAGATGGTGAGTGGAAGGTAAAATCTTCCCCCTGTGCTCCAGCCAGAAGCTGGGCGTGTAGGAGACGGAGGTCTCTGGAGAAGGAGGAGGCGTTGGTGACTCTGCACCAGCCACAGTCGGGATGGGGAGTGGGGGGAAAAAACCAGTGCTTCTTCATACCCCAAAGGTCAGGAGAAGACATGCCTGTCCCTGCAGTGGGGTCACTACTGAGGCCCCTGGTCAGTCCAGTTTCCCATCCAACACTCCTGTGTCCCTGGGTCCTGGCTATAGGCTAACTGGTCCCGGGTCTCCAGCATACCAGCCCTACTGTTCCCCAACCCCAGAAGAAGGAATCAGGACTGACTCAGAGCCCCTGTCTGGGGTAGTGTCCACAGGTGGGATCTGCCTGGGCTCATCACTCCTGCATGAGCCTGAGTAGAACAGTCTCGAGCCTGTGCTGCAGGCAGGACTAACTGATGGAGGAGGCCAGTCCCCACCCCCTGAGTTATGCACCAGAGGCGAGCCAGGCCTGCTCACCACCAACTGCTCACCCAGGCAGGGCCTGTGGGAGAGAGCATGTGCTTGCACAAGCTACTGGTGTAAAATATGCTAATTATTCAAAGCAGCAGCCTCAAGGTATGCCCTCGTGGTCATGGTCTGGGGAGGTGCTCACTCCTGGTCAAGTACCAGGTCCTCATGGTTGTGGGATTCTGTGCGGGGACGGAGCCTAGAGCTGTGCTTTAAAATATAAGTCTTGAGAGAAGGATAGAGGGGGACTTCTTTCCATAGGCCACGCTTCCACTCACCTCTCCTCCCGGCTCCCCAAAATTGGACTCTTTAAGAGCAGGTGGCTCTGTCTTAGCCTGGTTTCCCCTAAAAGTGGAACCTGAGTGGGCTTTGGATTCAGGAGCAGATGGTTGATTTGGGAAGTGATACCAGGGAGCAGGAGCAAGGAATGGGGCGGGGGGGGGGTATGGGAGGGAATGGGAGGGAAAAGGGAGAGGGCTAGCCAATACAAGGACATGTTATTGAGTTGGCCACCCACGTGGGTG
>NW_007741241.1:6156-12698 GCF_000696425.1 Galeopterus variegatus | reverse complement strand
GGGTATGGGAGGGAATGGGAGGGAAAAGGGAGAGGGCTAGCCAATACAAGGACATGTTATTGAGTTGGCCACCCACGTGGGTGACTGGTGCTGACCCCACACGAACCTATTTAAGAGTCTTGTGAAATGTGTCTCAAAACTGTCCCCTTGGAGGGCTAAAATTTATCCATTGACTTTGGTACTCCCTGTTGGACAAAAGTGTCCCCATGGGCCTTACTTCTGGAGGCACACACCTGAGCATGAAGCAGTTCCACAGGCATCCACCCACAGGACATCAGAGAAGTCTCTGGCGGGAAGCAGGAGGCCAAGGCAAGGCACCATCCGATCACACCTTCTCATAGCCCAGAAAGCCTGCGTGGAGCGGGGTGCCGAGGCAGGGGCTGGAGTAGCGGTGGGCATGGAGGAATCAGGACCAAAGTGTCCAGCACAGGCCCTCGTCTTTGTGCCTTCACTGCCATCAGCAGCATCAGTAGCAGCCTGCACGGCCAGCTTCTCAGGGTATGAAAATTACCTACTTAGAGTCAGAGAAAGCTCAGAGGTTGGACGTCATTGTGAAAATGGGAGAATTCTAAATACACAGCAAGGTTTCATATCTCTGCTCTGCTTTGTCCAGCTCAAGGACTAGTCTGGCTTCACTCCTTAAGTGCTTCCCTAGCCAGGGGGCCTGGGTCCGGAAGGAAGCAAAGCCCGTTCTGCTGGAACTGCAGCCAGACTCCCTCCGAGGAGCCCCGCTGCTCCCAGCCCCCACGTAGCTGCTCTCCACATGCATTTATTTCCTGCCCAGCCAGCCTCACTTCATTTCTCAAGCAGCTCACTTGGGCTCCTTCATTTCCTCCCTGCTCAGCGTCTGCACTTTTTTCCTGGGCTCCCCCAGTGCCCTCCTGCCCTCCTGCCCACCCCTAGACATTGGCATTTGCTTCCCAGGCCCCCTGTTACTTGGCCCTTTCCAAGCCTGTTTGGGGCCCAGCCCAAATCAGCAATTACAAATACCCACTTTTCCTTTGCACTCACACAATGTAGCTATTGTCCCCTGCACAAGGAAGGACCATCCGTGTTCATGCTGTGGTGGAGAAAGGATGTTTACCCAGGGTCGTCGGCACCACCTTCATGCTGCGTCCTGCCACTTCATGTCACATGCAGGCTGAACACTCACCTCACATGGGTCCACTCAGTAAATGCAGGCATGCAAGGTACAGGACAGGCACACAGGCAAGAATGGGGCACAAAATGGGCACACAGGCACAGGATGGGCATAGAATGGGCACAGAGTTACAGGACAAAGCAGAGAATGGGCACAGGGGCACAGGATGGGCACACAGGCATAGAATGGGCACAGGGGCACAGGACGGGCACAGAATGGGCACACAGACACAGGACAGGCACAGCATGGGACTGCAGGCTCAGGGCAGACATGCAGGCAGCCCAGCACTTGAGGCATTAGCAGGTTCAGTTCCTTCTCAGCCGTGGGTTCCCTCCTCTGAGGCCGTCAGATGCTCCCTCCGCTCCTCCTTCTCTCCTCCTCATTTAATCCTTCCAACTACCCTCCAAGGTGGGTATTTTGATTCCCGTTTGATAGATAAGGACACAGAGGCTCAGAGAGGTTTCTTAACTCACCTGAGGGGAGGGAGGACAGAGGCAGGGAGGTGCCCGCATAGCATCCCAGGATGGCAGAGCTGGGAGAGCCAAACCTGAGGAAATTTCTAGTCTTCTTCATGGGAGAGGGGGCAGTGACTCGCTCATGGCCAGATGGAGAATTTTCCACTGAGCTGGGGCTTGGGGATGTGGACTCTGGGCAAGGTGGGGCCAGCTAGAGGAGTGGGTCTGAGAAAGCAGGTGGGACAGATCGTGACCTGTAAAACACTCTCCAGTCTGCCGAGAGAAGGGACATTCTCAGCCAGGACATACTTGTCCTGGAGGCACCTCTCAAAGGCGCCCCTGACCCTGTCTGCCTGCCCCACAGCCATGGCTGCCCTGGTGGGCTTCCAGGTAGGAAGGGAGTGGTGGGTGGATAACCAGCGTGGGAGGCTGGAGCTGTTTCCTGACATTCACAGCAGTGTCCTGAGGCCCAGAAGCCCCTAAGAGGAGCCAAGGGGACTTTTTCCCCACAGACCAAAGGTAACTCAGGCAGCAGAGGTGCAACCCCTGGAGCTCCCACCCATGGGCAAGCCAGGCACTGTGGTTCTTGGGAAACTCTGCAACTAAGAACCTGAGGGTTCAAAAGGACCTCTAAGGTCATATCTGTCATCGCTCAGGTCCGGGTCAAACACTCCTCCTGCCTTGAAGACATGGGTCACAAGTGAGGAGGTGCTCCTCTGTGCTCCCCCAGGCCAGTTACCAGAATGGCAGGGGTGGACAGGTTGTGCAGGGGTCAGGCTCAGACCCACACGGCAGTGCCTCCCCACCCCTTCAAGACAGCCCAGGTCATAGGAACACAGAACCAAAAGGCTTGGGGAAGCCCATTGTCCTCTGCAATGGGCATTGGATCAGCATTGTCCTCTCCAGTGTTGATGTCTATTGGCCTTCTCTGTCCCCTGTGGGAGGCTGAGCACTGAACCATTCCACAGCAGGACACAGCATCCCCCGCCCACATTAGGACTCTGGCTGGCCAGGCCCGCTGCCCTCAGTGTTACGGCTTCTCCTGACATCTCTGGACAACATCTGGAACAGGACGTTTCACCAGCAGCCTCTCCAGCCAGCTGTCCTTGGCAGGTGGCACATGGAAAGGGAGGGGACTGCCAACTGCCCAGAAAACTTAGCTGTCTCTGCCCCTGCCCTCTGCCCAGGCTCTAGAGGCCTGGGCTGGAGCTGAAGCTGGTTAGAAGCTGGAGAGCTTGAAAGAAAACTTTCTGTTGGGAGGTAATGAAGAGAGGAGCTGAGAAGGGGCTCGGAGCAGTTTCCCTGGATGTTCAGAATTCTAGAATTGGCAAAGTCCTTCCAGCTCAAGACCTTGTGTCTGCGGAGTCTGAGATATGTGTCCCTCCACACCCCAAGGAACCAGCTTCTAGCTAAGCTCCTGGAAATCCTGCAATGACGGAGTCACGAGGCCTCTGAGATACAGCCCTCCAAGCTTTCTGTGGCTGCAAAACAAACCGCTCCCAAACATAGTGCCTTGACACAATGGTGTGTGAATTTCTTCCAATTCTGGCCCTTGTCTTGGCTATTCTGCAAGTCTTGCCTGGGATGAGGCCACCTAATCAGCTGCATTCAGCTGGAAGGTCTGGGTGGCCTCAGAGTTGAGTGAGGCCATGCTCCTCCATGCTCTTCCACTCGGTGCCTGATCCTCCAGGGCCTTTCTCTCCTGCAGAAGAGCCTGGACTTCCTTACAGCATGGAGGCTGGCTTGGGGGAAGGGGAGAGGGAGGGAGGGAGGGAAGGTATCCAGGCCTCTTAAGGGCTGAGCCTGGAACTGGCCCAGCATCACTGCATTGTTTCAGTCAAAGCAAGTCATAAGACCAAGCCAGATTCAAGGGAGGGGAATAGACTCCACCTCTTGATGGTAGGAGTGGCAAAGTCTCTCTGGCCTTCTTTATCCACCACAGAGGGGCCTCACTTCATCAGTCTCAGGACAGAGTTCGGTTGCATGATGGAAACTGCAGACTTAGAGATAGATGAGGCCCCACCCCTGCCCCTGGAGCTCTCTGCCATCAGCCCTCAGACCATGACCTTCCCCAGTCCTCTGCTCACACTGACCCTTGAGGCCTGGCCTGCAGTAGGAGGGGCTGGGGTCAGAACTGCACAGAGAGGTGAGAATGGGTTGGGTCCCTCTTTGTACCAATTGTTGAGGCATCTTAACTGGCCTAGGGGCGGGTCCCTTGGCTGTGGGACATGGAAGGAGGGTGCTCCCTCCATGCAGAGGCTTAGCCCACAAATGCTTCAGCTGGGGCCAACCTTGAACAGAGCCTGAATGTGGGCACAGGGCAGGCTCTACTCAGCTCTCTGTTGGCAGAGAGGGGCTGGTCTAAGGGGACTCCAGGTCTTTCTCTCCTCTTCGTCCAGGTGGTCCTCTGCGTAGGTGCTGAGTTCCTGCTACACTGAGCAGGACCGAGCAGGCCCAGGTGTTGAGCAGCTTACCTGGTCCCCTGAGGACCCACCCCTCCTGTAGAGGGGCTGGTCTAAGGGGACTCCAGGTCTTTCTCTCCTCTTCGTCCAGGTGGTCCTCTGCATAGGTGCTGAGTTCCTGCTACACTGAGCAGGACCGAGCAGGCCCAGGTGTTGAGCAGCTTACCTGGTCCCCTGAGGACCCACCCCTCCTGTATGCCCTGCTTTCATCTAACTTATTCACCCAGCCATTCGACAGATATTTATTCAGCACCTGCTAGACGCCAGGCACTGTACTGGTCACTGGGGATATGTCAAGTGAGCAAAATAAAATCCCTGTCCTCTTGGAGCTCAGATCTGGGGGTGCAGAGGAGTATGTTGATAGACAACGAACAAAATAAGTGAGTAAATTATAGGGTGTTATATTAGTTTTCCATGGCTGCTGAAACAATACTTGGTGGCTTAAAATAACAGAAATTTCTTCTGTCCCAGTTCTGGAGGCCAAAAGTTGGAATCAAGGTATCAGCAGAGCCACACTCCCTCCAAAGGCCCTAGGAGTGAAGCTTTCCTCACCTCTCTCAGCCACCTGTGGCTCCTGGCCATCCTTGGAGCTCCACAGCTGTGACTGCATCACTGCCACCTCTGCCTCTATCTCAGGTGGCCTTTGTCCCTGTGTCTCTCTGTGAGAACACTGTAAGGATGTTAGTCATTGGATTTAGGGCCCACCTTAAATCCGGGATGATCTCATCTTGAGATACCTAACTTAATGACATCTGTGAAGACCCTATTTCCAAATAAAGTCACAGTCTGAGTTTCCAGGTGGACATGAAATTTTGGGAGAAGACACCGTTCAATCGACTATAGTCATGTTCACAGGTTCTAGGGAGTAGACATATATTTTGGGTGACCACCATTCAGCTTACTACAAATATATTAGAAGACTATAAGAGATTAGGAGAGAAATAAAACGGTATTAGGGAAGAGGGGTGCCAGGGTGGGGTGGGGAGGGAGGGCGTGGCATTAAGTGGGGTGGTCAGGGAAGGCCTCACTGAGAAGGTGATACCTGAACACATGTCTCAAGGAAGTGAGGGGTAAGCTGTGTGGGTATCTGGGGGAAGAGCATCAAGGCAGAGGAAAGAGGCAGTGCAAAGGCCCTGAGGACAGGAGTGTGCCCAGCACATCTGAGGAACAAGGAGGCTGGAGCAGAGTGACTGAGGGGCAGAGCAGTAGCAGGGTAGCGGAATCGCGTGGGACCTTGCAGGTTGCAGGAAAGACTGTGGCCTTGACTGTGAGGGATATGGAGCCAAGGAGGAACAGCAACTGGCTTTGTTGTCACAACATCGCATGGCTGCTGGATTGGGCAGACACTGTAGGGGGCCGTGGGCTGAAGCAAAACTCAGCCGCCTGCCGCCCTGCCCGCCAGGGCTGCCCACAGCAGCAGGCCCCCCATGGCTCTGGAGTGGCTTTCCAGGACGCTGTCACAGAGAGGCGCCTCTAACCTCCTGCTGCTGGACCCCCTGCCTGCCCGCAGGGCTCAGGTTTCCCTCTGTCAGCTGTACCCACCAGAGCCTGGGAAAGTCAGCTTTCCAGAGAGATTTCATCACTTTCCATCTGGAAAAGTTTGCTGCTCCCAGCTCTCCCTCCCCTTCTCCCAAGGCTGAGCACGAAGTGAAGCGTTAAGACATTCTGCAACTCGGAGGGCCCAGTGGCTACCTGCGATGAGAACAACCCATCCCCCAATTGGCCAGGCTCCCACCTCCCCTGTCCCTATGCCTGATCCCCATGGTATCCCCCAGTCATGGTCCTTCTGCCCTGGCAGCTCTGCAGCCTGCTAAGGGGGAGTGCACCAGGCAGAGAAGGCTCTGGAGAGAGCTGTTGGGGCGGGGAAGGGCTGGTTTATCCTCCTCCAGGACTCCCTCACCAAGGCAGAGCCCCTGTGGGAACCAAGCACCTGCCTTCACTTCTAAGGTGAGTGGAAAATTCCCTCAGTGCCTCTGGACCACTGGGTTTTCCCCTCCGTAATGTCCCTCAGTCCTATCACCATTATGTGGCCTGTCGACACATGGAGAGCCTGCCTGGTGGCAGAGCCTGCTGCTATTTGCTGAGATTACTTCTTTCATTTCTCCAGGAGGACCCCACCCACTGCGCAGTGGTGGCTGGTAAATTTTCCCTCCCCCCTACCCTACCCTGTCCCACACTCCTCCCTGAGGTCTCCCCAACAAGTGTCTGCAGGACACTAAATCTTACAGCAATCCTCAGACTCCCCAACGGACATTCACCCGTGGGCCCTGTGTGAGCTGAGTCGGGGGCAGGATGAACAGAGGGGCAACCTCCTCTCCAGCTCCAGGCCTGACAAGAAGGCACGGTTTAAAGCCGGGCAGAAGTGGACCAACTGTGAGTTTGGGACATCCTCTCCAGTTTCTTTTTTTCTTTTTTTTTTTTCCTCTGTCTTTTTTCCGTGTCCGGCAACGGATCGCAACCCTCAGTGTCGCGCCCGTACCGGAC
>NW_007741241.1:1889-5526 GCF_000696425.1 Galeopterus variegatus | reverse complement strand
GAACCCTCGGCGGGAGCGCCACCACGCTTCCCAAGCGGCGCACTACAGCAGTGCGCCACCGGGCCGGCCCCTCTCTCCAGTTTCTAAGACTGTTTCCTCATCTATAAAATGGGGCTGCATCATGACAGGTGGCTGTGGTAATACTCACCTGATATAATGGGTAAGAGAAGACCTTGTGAACAGCCAAACGGCTGCCAATGACAAGCACCTGGAGGTGCCAGGCGTGGGGCTTGGCTCTTCCCCTGAAAATCTCTGGGGGCTAAAAGAGGCCCCAGGCATTCCTGATTTTAGCTCCGTGTGGCATAAATAAGCCTGCAAGAGTCTGAACAAATTCACCTCACCCCGGCCTCGATGGAAGAAATCTGTTAGAAATTTAGAGAGGGTCGAAGGGGGATCCTCAGTCATTAGCCCACCTCCTCCTGCATGCTCTGTGTTGTTTTGATAGTGAACGTGGGCTGAAGGGATAGATCTCCTCTCACTGACTGTGAGTTCCCTGAGGACGGGCTGTGTCTCCCTCAGACTGGGGCTCCCTGAGGACGGGGCTGTGTCTCCCTCAGACTGGGGCTCCCTGAGGACGGGGCTGTGTCTCCCTCAGACTGGGGCTCCCTGAGGATGGGGCTGTGTCTCCCCCTCAGACTGGGGCTCCCTGAGGACGGGGCTGTGTCTCCCCTCAGAGTAGGGGCTCCCTGAGGACGGGGCTGTGTCTCCCCTCAGACTGGGGCTCCCTGAGGACGGGGCTGTGTCTCCCCTCAGACTGGGGCTCCCTGAGGACGGGGCTGTGTCTCCCCTCAGAGTAGGGGCTCCCTGAGGACGGGGCTGTGTGTCCTCCTCAGAGTAGGGGCCTCCTGAGGATGGGTCATGTTGCCCTTCTCTCCCCATCATTGTCCCTACAGGCCCAGGCCACTGTGAAATGCTGAGTGTGGCTCTGGTGGGAGTGGAGCCCCATCTGAGGACCCCCAGCTCCTCATTGCTGCAGAACCTGGGCAGGGCTGAGAAGACAATGAGTTGGCTTCACCCCACTGATTAGGGAGAGGAAGTGGGACATTCTGGGTCGAGCCCACTGTTTTGGATTATAGAACCCACTCTCTCCAATGGTTTCAAGTGTGACAGCCCAGCGTGAAGTAGTAGATGGAAGCGATGGCACCTCCTGGGTTCCTCCTTCCTTTTCCAGAACATTTCATCTCCTCTTCTTGTGAGATGCTCCCAGGCTGTGACGGGCTTAAAGGCAGGGGATGGGGGGCTCAGGAAGCAGAGGTGGATCCTGAGAGGCCTTCCCTGGACTCTTGAGGAAGCTCTTCCCCCCGTGCTCCTGGCCCCCAGCTGAAGACTTGCTGGGCAGAGGCAGGAGAGGGGGCTTAGCCTCAAGTGAGGGCCGGAGGAACAGGGAAGATGAACTCCAGGGAAAACATGGACCAAAGCTGCTGGCTAAGTGTGGGAAGGGGAGGGATGGGGGGATATGGGAGGGCCTTTAGGGGTCCTCCTGCAGGCCCAAAGCTCCGAGGCCACTGTTCACTGCCCTAAACTGTACCACAGCAGGGTTGCCTCTGAGGAGGCTGCCTGACTGCGAGCTCACCTTCCTTCTGTGCCGGGCCCTGTGTGTCTGTGCACCCCCTGCCAGGCCTCAGCATCTCAGTGTCCAGGCTCATCTTCCAGGAACTCAAGCACCACATAGAGGTCCTCTTGATGGTTCCTGAAGTACTTGCCACTGGGCCTTGCGTACAGCAGGCACTTAATAGAGCCCATTGGCTGACAGCTCCAAACAGATCCCTCTGATTGCAGCCTAGTCTGTCCTGAGCTAAGTGCTCAAGGAAATGACCCTTTATCAGCACATTCCTCCTCAAAAGGGTCCCCCTACCCCAGGCCTCTGTCAATCAGACCCAATCATCCTGTTCCCTTGACAACCATCCTGTTCCGTGATGCTTAGAACCCCATCCTGAGGGCTGAGAGCAGAGAGGAGCTCCAGTCTGAGGGGGACGTGGAGCCCTGTCCTTATGTATGTAGCCCCAGTCTGGTGGAGGAAGACACAGCCCTGCTCTCTGGAATACCCCACTCCAATGGAGAAATATGGCCCCAGTCCTCCAGCAGTTCCCAATCTGAGCAGGGAGACCCAGCTCCTACTCTTCAGGATTGGTCTGACTTGGCCTTGAACACTTCCATCCCCATCCAGGGAGTGGTCAGCTGGGTCATCTCCTGCTTGAGGTCAGGGTTTTTCCCACCCATCCCAAGGACTGAGGACAGGACAGACACAGGACAGTGTATTAGTCCATCTCTGTTTCTTATAACAAAATATCCGGAACTTGGTAATTTATAAAGAAATTATATTTATTGCTTACAGTTTGAGAGGCTGGAAGTCCAAAGTCCAGGGAACACACTGGTGAAGGCCTTGCTGGTGGTAGCAGCGGCACAGGGGTCTCATGGCAGAGTGGCGGAGCAGAGAGAGACCTAACCTTCTCAGCTGCCTCCTTTTGACTAGAACCATGACCATGACCACCATCAATCTGTCAGCTTATTACTCAGTAAATGGATCACTCCACTCACTAGGCGTGGTCCTCACAATCCAATCACCTCTTCAAGGCCCCGCCTTTCAACTACCTTAATAGGATTTCCCACCTTTCCATAGTCACAGTGGGGATCAAGATTCTGATACATAAAACTTAGGAGACACAATTCAATCTTTATCAGCCAGGAAGGGACTTGGAGTCCCCTGACCTAACCGGCCGCTGGCAGGCAGCCTCGTCATTGTCAGCTGTGAGGCCGTGGGCTCTCCCAGAACCTTGCTAAAGAGCATTCTTCTCCATTCAGGAGTGACCCCTGGGAGCGGCCTTGCCCTGTCCTGTCACCCTTCTGTTGTCTCAGACACTTATAGGCAGGTCCACGGGATGGGGGACTAGGGGAGGCCCGATAAGCCGACCTTCCCCCAACTCCTGTTTTGGCTGAGGCAGGCTGGTGGGCTGTTTGATCTGTGGGCCCAGGGTGAAGAGGGGACCCTGTGAAGTAGGGGCTCCCAGGCCCAAGGGCCCACTGGGTTGGGACAGCCCATACCCTGGCAGGAAGGCCAGTACGTGAGAGACCCTGCTGTGGTTCCTCCCTGCCAGGCCATGGCCCTTATCAAGCCCCTCAGGATACCCACCTCACTCCATAGTCCCCACCCCAGAAGACAAGGGGCTCTCCTGAGCCTCCCCCACAGCTTCTACCAGCCACCATGGTCCCTCAGGTCCAGGTTACTCTCCTGTCTAGAAGCCTTGCCCCCTGCAAGGGGAAGAGGAGGACAAAGAGGTGTGTCCCTTCGGGAAACTGACACACAGAGGCCAGCAAAGATCGCCCCAAACCCCGTCTACCGGCTCCTCAATGGCATAGGAATCCAGGTGACAATTGGAGGAAGTTGACCAGGAGCCGTGTGTTAGACAATAGTAGGACGATGTTTTGTCCAGTGTGAGAATGGCAAGCGAGTTTATGTGGAAAATTAGATTTACTTTTTAGAGATGCACTCTGAAGTGCTTAGGGGTGACATGTCAGAATGTCTATAATTTACTTTAAAATATTTTAGTTCAAAAAAAGATGAAGGAGGGCCGGCCCGGTGGCGCATTGCTACAGTGCGCCACTTGGGAGCGTGGTGGCGCTCCCGCCGAGGGTTCGG
>NW_007741241.1:0-981 GCF_000696425.1 Galeopterus variegatus | reverse complement strand
ATTTTTCATAATAAAAAGTCAAAAAAAAAGGAAAAAGGAAAAAAAGAAAAAGGCAAATATTCTAACTTGGGTTTGAATTCCAGTTTGTCCACTTTATTTCTGTGTTACCTCGGGTGAGTCACTTAACCTCTCTGGGCCTCATTCTTGCTACTGTTTAACGGTACTTCTAAGCTCCTCTCAATAGGCTGTTATGAGGCTTAAACAGCATTTGATGGGGAGCACTAGCACAGTGCCTTGGGCATAGTAAGTGCTCATTGAAAATGGTTATTTGTGAAATGAATGGAGGGGAAGCTGTGTATATGCAAGTGGGAGGGTCTCTTCTCAAACTCTGAACCTCGGTTTCTCAGCCCTCAGTAAGCAGTAGTTAATGATATCTCTCAAGTCAACAGCCACAACCCCAGCCCCTACTCCATGCCAGGGATTGCTCTGGAGGAGAAAAGGGTTCAGGGAGCAGGGCCCCACTTCACAGGACCAGCAGACACTGGTTCCTCACAACGAGCACTGAAGTTAGTGAGCCCCCATCCCCGCTTTGCATCCAGCCCAGGAACAGAGCAACTCCCTTTGGCCACATCCAGTCACGAGATTTGAGGATAGGAAGGGTTGAGGGTCAACCCCCTCAACACCCCCCGCAGAGGCACAGGCCAGGGAGGAGTGAGAGCCCCGTCCCAAGGACGAGGGCAGTGGGCCGGTAACAGGAGAAGGCCAGCCCATTCCTATTTTGGGAGTCAGGAGGCAGCAGGTGGCTGGCTGGTGCTGGGGCATGTGAACCTTCCCATCAAGGGCCATGTGGCCAGCAGCAGGGCAGCCTGGCACTGCCAGGTACAACCCATGCCCTGCATGAGCCCACCAGCCAGACCCACTTGTGACCACAGCGGTCAGGGAGATCCAGTTTCCTCACACAAGGTCATCCTCCTTAATACAGCCTGGAAGGGGGAAAAGGTCACCTGGCTACTATCCGCCCCCCCCCCCCCCCCCCCCCCC
>NW_007741240.1:24866-26268 GCF_000696425.1 Galeopterus variegatus | reverse complement strand
TAAATTTCTTAGCGTCCAGGAAGAGCATCTCCTTCTATGGCTGTGTACTGCAAATGTTTTTCTTTGCTTGTTTTCCTGATGCGGAGTGCTTTATCCTGGCAGCAATGGCATATGACCGCTATGCAGCCATCTGTAAACCATTGCTCTACTGCACACTGATGTCTAGGAGAGTATGTAACTGCTTCATTGTGTTGACATACTTAGGTGGAACCATGAGTTCAATGGTGCATGTCTGCTTCACATTCAGGCTGCCCATTTGTGGCTCCAATATTGTCAACCATTTTTTCTGTGACATCCCGCCTCTCCTGGCTTTATCATGTGCAGATACCCATATCAACGAGCTTCTGCTCTTTGCCTTGTGTGGCTTCATCCAGACCAGCACTTTTGTGGTCATATTTATCTCTTACTTCTGCATCCTCATCACTGTTTTGAGCATCAAGTCCTCAGGCGGCAGAAGCAAAACATTCTCCACCTGTGCTTCCCATCTCACAGGAGTCACCTTATTCTATGGAGCCCTCCTGTTTACGTACTTACGCCCCACCACCGATTACTCTCCTGACACTGATAAGGTGATTGCATTGTTTTATACTGTTGTCTTTCCCATGTTCAACCCAATAATCTACAGCTTCAGAAACAAGGATGTAAAAAATGCTCTCAAAAAGCTATTAGAAAGAAACCGGATTTTCAAATGAATAAGAGTTTCAATCATTTAAGAATATTCAAGGTCTAGTCTTCCCTTCCAACCTCATTGGCAGCAACTATGCCAGGATCACCTTTTGTGTCTACTAGTTTAACTATATTACCATTTTACAGAAATAAAGACAACTTTTAGACATTGAAACCTTTAAATACTTAACATTCTCTTCCAGAAATTTTCTTCCCAAAATCATTTCACTCTGCAAAATATTATTAGATCTATATTAATAATAATTAGTCTATAATTAGTGTTCCCAAAATACTTCAGAGATTGATGCACTGTATTCTTGATATGTCATATCGAAGGTACTTTCAGACTTGTCAGTCTACTCACCCATAGTAGAAGCTCTTTGGAGGCAGTGTAACATGTACATTGACTTACTTTCCATGCTTCTGTATAGTATCTGATATATTGCATGCTCTCCTCATAGTGTGTTTAAGGGATGGATGGATCGGGATGTTTGGATAGATAGATGGATAGATGGAATAATGAGTGAGTAAATGTAGCCTTCTTTATTTTAGAAAGTTAGTCTAGATTCTGTATGTACAAAACATTTATCAACAGGGGAATTTTGTAGTACCAATAATGGGTGGTAGTGATAGTACTGGTGGCTTTCCTCGCTCTCAGGAAGTCAAACAGAAGATGCAAAGCAATAGTCTTTTTTTTTTTTTCGTTAAATTTTTATTTTGTCAATATACAATGTAT
>NW_007741240.1:21894-23908 GCF_000696425.1 Galeopterus variegatus | reverse complement strand
GTGGTGCTTTCACTGGCTCTGAGCAAATCCAATAGAAGACACATAGCGATACTCTCTCTAATGTTAGACAGGAGTGAAGTTATATAAATTTGTCTCTCTTAGGCTTGCTTGCCTTTCACCCACGAGTTTTAAAAAATGCCTCACATGGGGCACCACTCTGTCGGGTCCACCACCGGCCGACCCAAACAGCCCTAGCCTCATTCCTTCTGGTGGGCGAGCGAATGGCCCGGATTCCTCTTTCCCTCCTGTCCCCTTTGGAAGGAGATGGGGGAAGAGAGTCATGAAGAGAGGTGAGCACAGCGCCAGCCCCAACCAGCCTGGTTAAAGGACAGTCAGACGCAGTGGGGCTTCTGTTGAGCAGTTCCATTTATTGTCACATAAGCACTTGCTTTTAAAGGCAAATGGGGAAGGAAGGTTTTTTACGTAATCCTATCAGCTTAAAGGTTCAAGGGCATGCATCCTGTCTCAATGCCTAGCTATTGAAACCACACAGTGTTCATGAGTGCGGAAGCGCGTATTTGGCCAATAAAGGCTAAGGCAAGGTTCCTGCAGACACTCCCACCCTACTTCCTCCTGGCGCCGTCTTAGGCTGCCACGTTTACGTGTCCTTGTGGGCCCATAATGGCGCCGCTTGTTATGTCACTGAAGGTGGCGTTAGTTTTTACGGCCCGACAACTTCTATTATTTTCTAAAATCTAAGTTGATAATATTCATAGACAGAAATTTAACATACAACTTTTATAAAATGAACATCCAAAATTAAAGCCAAATATATGTTTTATAAGGTAGACCACAGTTAAGAAGAAATTAGAACACAGTCGGATATTTGAAATAATTACATTGAATGAGATTTTGTTTTGATCTTCTGTATATGATGAGAGATAATATGCTGCCTGAGAAGATATAATACATGCCAGTCAGAAAAAGTAATGTAAAATATAGATTTTAAATACTAAAAAGTATGTTCCTTCTGGAATTATATCTGTATTTTAATCTGCAGCTCTAATTCAGGTTAGAAATAGCATGTATGTGATAGTTCTATATCTGTATTGCTCTTACATTGAGTACTCAATGTCAGGTGTAAATGAGTTTTATGGCATGAGTTGAAAAATGCCAATTTTTCTAGTGACATCTGACTAAAAATATTGTAGGTCATATTTAAAGGATATGATAAATATTTATCTTCATAGGAATACATCCATTAATAAATTTTTTTCTCAGAAATTCATAAAAAATTTTCTTGAAACACTGTCATATGTTAACATTTGCCATGTTGATATATAAAGATAGAGATTGGGAGTAAAAATTTCTGAGAGTTTCCCTTAGCTGCACACCCTTTTACGTATGGAAGAGACTTGTCATAATTTGTAACTAACATATTTCTATGAGTTCCAATGGAGTATCTATGTGCTCCATTGACTTGTTATATAAACTTATTATTATTCTGTACACAGCTAAGATTTTACCATAGCATAAGTTGTTTTTCCTATATGAGAATATAAAAGATTTTATGCTGCACAAAATTATCATTTTGTTTAATGTCTTCTTGAGAAAACTAATGGAAAACTACCTATCACCACTTCCCTGCCTCTACCCAAGCTCTGCATGACATCACAGCCTTTTGGAATAGTGGCTAGTGTAGGAACATTCACAGGGATAGAAGCAGTGTCAGGTGTACTGTTCTTGTAGTTGGTTCAGATTTGAAGCAGGCACGCTAATCTGGTCATATCTGCCTCTATTACTGAAAAGCAGGATATGAGGCTTTTAATGTATATTAGGGAAGCAATAGCCCCTCCTTTAACTGATCAGAGAATAGGATCCTATAGACATATGCCATGGCCAAATCCTGTGCTCTAGCTCTTTTTTGAAAACTCAAAGGTCACTACTTCTGAGAGCTTCAGATCTGCTTTAGTTTGATCTGGAGGTTGAAAAACAAGCCTTGCTTTTTTTGTTGTTGTTATCTATCTATCTATCTATCTATCTATCTATCTATCTATCTATCTATCTATCTATC
>NW_007741240.1:16217-17068 GCF_000696425.1 Galeopterus variegatus | reverse complement strand
GGCTAAGAAAAATGGTTGAAAGTTTGCCCTGCATGAGTCTCTGGCAAGCAATCTGGCCCAGTTGTGGAGCCCAGGCTAAGGCCCAAGCTAGTAACTTTGAACAGTGACTCCATCCAAATCAGTCCCCTGTCCAAGGCCCTGCCTAGGTAGAGAACCAAAACGGCAAGTCTGTGTAACCATTGAGCATAGCTTCTGGATCTGCCTGATCAGAGAGCCTGAAAAGCAACCCTACATGGTCTCAGAGCCTAGCCTGCCACCCTGTCCAAATGCAGGACACAGGCTACTGCCCCTACTAACCTTGGAGACCAATAGCTACCCAAACAAACACAGAGCAAAACCAGCAGCTTTTGTTGCTAGGATATCAGCCAGAGACCCAGTTCAAGTGTGGGGCACAGATAGTGGCCCACACAGAGAGTGGCCCTTTCTAACTACTAAACAAAGCCTGAGGCCTCATCCCTTTGCAGAGCCTGGTCTGTGGCCAAAGCTGAACTTGGAGTCCAGCCAGTAGCATGGCTATTTAAATGTCCACACTACCCACCAAAGGGACCGCTAGATTCATCACAATCTCTATAAAAATTATAACAGTATTCATCACAGAAATAGAAAGAAAAGAAACAAAACAAAAACCTAGAATTGTATGGAATCACAAAAAAACCCAAATAAAGAAATCTTGAGAGAGGAAAACAAAGTTGGAGTAATCACATATCCTGATTTCACAGTATTTACAAAGTTATAGTAATCAAAACAGTATATCGAATGAATCAGACAATTATACCAATGGAATGGAATAAAGAGTTTAGAACTAAACCCACAAATACAGAGTCAATTAATATCTGACAAGGATACTGAGA
>NW_007741240.1:14197-14799 GCF_000696425.1 Galeopterus variegatus | reverse complement strand
ATGAAAGTGTCTGTCACATAGTAATCATTCAATAAAGATTTGAAAATAAAAGAATTAATAAATAAAGAAATAGATTTGATGACATTTTAAATGTGTGTTTAAAAATCTTTAAGCCAGTTTTCTAAATGATTAGATTCATTAACTTTTTAGATTTGAAACATTTTTTGTGTAGGTCATTTATGTAATGTTCAACTTCAGAATGCTAATATTTTTATCTAAGAAGTTAATTTGTTAATAAAGCAAATGCATGTAATAAATTTTAAATTAAGAATGTTGTAAAATATGTCTTGTTAATAAAGCAAATGCATGTAATAAATTTTAAATTAAGAATGTTGTAAAATATGTCTTTTTTGTAGTTATTTCTGTTGTTGAAATACACATGTGGGTTTTTTAATATATAGACAAAAATATGCAATTCACTAAATAACTGTCATGTCTATTGATTTATTTTGAGATTCCATAAGAAATAAAATAGATAGGAAGCATTCTGATGCTGAGTCATACATTTTCCCAAATGAGAAAAGGGATAACTCACTATTTGCAGAGGGATTAATTACACCAAAGTAAAAAAGTTTAGGAGGATTCCTAATTTCTTTACCATA
>NW_007741240.1:0-9594 GCF_000696425.1 Galeopterus variegatus | reverse complement strand
GGAATCACAGACAGCACTTAACTCTCCCAGCAGTGCTGTCTGACAACACACATGAGGTGTTTTCAGAGAAGCTTATCCAAGTCTTGGTGTGCAGAGCTGTATTGAGTGTCAGTCACATGGGCGTGAGCAGCCCACATATTTGTCCTTAGTTACTTAATCTCTAACTACTTTACCCAAGAGTTCAAACTCATACACCACAGCCCAAAGCCCCAGGTATGCAAAAGCAGGCACTCACCATAAATCATATTATCAGCATAAACTATTTGGTCTGGGCCCAAGTAAACAAAGATGCTCTTATCAGGCAGAATGTTCAAAGATTTCAGAGGTTATCCTTTAGGAGCTGACCTAGGCCAGTCCTGAAGACCTTTAAAATATGCAGAGTTTGGGCAGCCCAGGTCCATTGAGTTAATCCGCTACCATACGGTACCAATATCAAAAACTTTGTGGCAATGATTCTTAAATAATTATAATTTGGCTCTTTAGTTTTGAAAGTACAGAAGATAAATTAACATTTAAGATATGGTTAATAATTCTTTATGAATTTGATGAACTGACTTCTTTTGTTTATCACTACTATTCCAGATATGATTCTCTTACAGTATAGTTCACTGTACAACCTCTGTGAAGCCTGTAATCTGTATAGTGATTACTGTACCTCTCTACCTCATAAAAGGAAAAAAAAACTGTATTAGTCTATTTTTGTGTTGCAAAAGAAGAATACCGGACACTGGGTAATTTACAAATAAAATAGGTATATTTGACTCATGATTCTGGGACAGCTGCATCTCAGGCCGGCCTCAGGCTGCTTTGACTCTTGATTGAAAGCAGTAGGGCAGGTGGAAGATAAAAGGTCATGTGGGGAGAAGAAGCAAGAGAGAAAGAGGGGGGAGGTGCCAGGCTCCTTTGAACATGCACCTCTCTTCGAAACTAATAGAGTGGGAACTCACTCACTACTCTCCCCCACCCCAAAGGAGGGCATTAATCCATTCATGAGGGATCTGCCATCCATGAACCAAACACCTCCCAACACTGCCACACTGTGGGTCGCATTTCAACATGGGCTTTGGGGGGCCAACATATCCAAACTATATCAACTTCCCAAGTCATTTTGCTTTTTCTTGTAAGGCGATACAAAGAATGTTCAATATTTTGTAGCTAAATTTGAAAATCCCAGGTTCTGAGGAAAAAAAAAAAAAAGTTCGCTTATCACTATCCCATGAAAGAACACAATTTTTTCAACATATTGAAGATAGAGTGCAATAGGGAAAACTGGAAATATCAACAATTTAATTAAAATCATGCCTCTATGGTTCCAGTGATCCGAGGGCTTATTGGGATATCCCTAACATGGAAGCACATTCTTCTAAACCACAGTATGGTTAGCTGTTTTGTGTCTGTTCTTATAAATACAAACTATGAGCATGTATGATTTCAGGGTCAGATATTGAATTATTAAATAATAATGATGGCATTAATAGTTATGATAATTATAATAAATAATACATTATATTCATTTACAACAGGACCTGTAAAAGTTGCTATAGTAATTTAGTTTAATCTTGATTTCACTGTTATAATACATTGTTGTGCTAATTAAACATAACATGTAAATTTTCGCATAGAAAAGTTCCATAGCTTTTAGAAGATTAGGTGTCACACCTGAGATTAGAAGATTAGGTGTCATACCTGAGATTATATTCAAATTTGCCTAACTCCAAATACCATGTGCTTAAACATCACAACACAATGCCATTTGTAAAGAGAGAATAGATTGGGTGTAATTAGCTCTAATATTTTTGTTATCTGCATATCTTCTTCAATGAGAGCAGCAAATGGAATTCACTTATGAACACCTTTAAGGTAAAGGTTTGTTGGATGAGGTTTCCCTGAGATCCAGTGGGGTCCAACTCATTTTAGGAGATATTTTTTCTGATCTCAGTTATGACTACTGTGAAATGAGTTCTTCCAGAAAAGTAACATTGTCCTGGGATGCTCAGTCACTCATTCAACAATCGACAATNGATGAACTGACTACTTTTGTTTATCACTACTATTCCAGATATGATTCTCTTACAGTATAGTACACTGTACAACCACTGTGAAGCTTGCAATCTGTATAGTGATTACTGTACCTCTCTACCTCATAAAAGGAAAAAAAAACTGTATTAGTCTATTGTTGTGTTGCAAAAGAAGAATACCGGACACTGGGTAATTTACAAATAAAATAAGTATATTTGACTCATGATTCTGGGACAGCTGCATCTCAGGCTGGCCTCAGGCTGCTTCTACTCTTGATAGAAAGCATTAGGGCAGATGGAAGATATAAGGTCACGTGGGGAGAAGAAGCAAGAGAGAAAGAGGGGGGAGGTGCCAGGCTCCTTTGAACATGCACCTCTCTTGGAAACTAATAGAGTGGGAACTCACTCACTACTCTCCCCCACCCCAAAGGAGGGCATTAATCCATTCATGAGGAATCTGCCATCCATGAACCAAACACCTCCCAACACTGCCACATTGTGGGTCACATTTCAACATGGGCTTTGGGGGGGCCAACATATCCAAACAATATCAACTTCCCAAGTCATTTTGCTTTTTCTTGTAAGGTGATGCAAAGAATGTTCAATATTTTGTAGCTAAATTTGAAAATCCCAGGTTCTGAGGAAAAAAAAAAAAAGTTCGCTTCTCACTATCCCATGAAAGAACACAATTTTTTTCAACATATTGAAGATAGAGTGCAATAGGGAAAACTGGAAATAACAACAATTTAATTAAAATCATGCCTCTATGGTTCCAGTGATCCAAGGGCTTATTGGGATATCCCTAACATGGAAGCACATTCTTCTAAACCACAGTATGGTTAGTTGTTTTGTGTCTGTTCTTATAAATACAAACTATGAGCATGTATGATTTCAGGGTCAGATATTGAATTATTAAATAATCATGATGGCATTAATAGTAATGATAATTATAATAAATAATACATTATATTCATTTACAACAGGACCTGTAAAAGTTGCTATAGTAATTTAGTTTAATCTTGATTTCACTGTTATAATACATTGTTGTGCTAATTAAACATAACATGTAAATTTTCGCATAGAAAAGTTCCATAGCTTATAGAAGATTAGGTGTCATACCTGAGATTATATTCAAATTTGCCTAACTCCAAATACCATGTGCTTAAACATCACAACACATTGCCATTTGTAAAGAGAGAATAGATTGGGTGTAATTAGCTCTAATATTTTTGTTATCTGCATATCTTCTTCAATGAGAGCAGCAAATGGAATTCACTAATGGACACCTTTAAGGTAAAGGTTTGTTGGATGAGGTTTCCCTGAGATCCACTGGGATCCAACTCATTTTAGGAGATATTTTTTCTGATCTCAGTTATGACTAGTGTGATATGTGTTCTTCCAGAAAAGTAACATTGTCCTGGGATGCTCAGTCACTCATTCAACAATCGACAATAGAAACCTTGTCAACATGCTAAGGAAATAATTTTGCAGTATATGCATGTATTGAAACAATACACTGTATCTCACAAGTATGTACAAATAAATGTTAAAAGAAAGAAACCCTCTAAGCAGTTTTGTAGGTGTCATGATACTCAAGAAAGAAAAACATGACTTTGACTTTTAACCTGCATATGAATATATGATATAAACTTACTAAAATAATTAATGTTAATGTCACTTGGATGATCTTATGAATGTGATTTAGACACTCTGTCTGAAAAATAGGAGTACACATTAGATCAGTTCTGAAGTTCCTTCTAACACTAATATTGTACAATTAAATGACCTATGATCAAATTCCTACAGCAAGAGGTTGTGTTTTAACATAAGAAGCTCTACAATATTTTGATTAAGAAGTTAGTACTAGAATCTGACTGTATGGTCTTTATGGGCTTGGGCAAGTTAATTATATTTGTTTGTTTTAGTTTAGTCTCCTGTAAAATGACAGAAATGATCATATCTCTAGGACAATAATGTGTATTAAACAAAACGATGCATGCCAAATAAGTAGAAAATATCTTGGCTACTCCCAGTAATTCTTAGCAATTATTTACTGTTTTCATCATCGCCATCATTAATACATATAACTACATATTATATGAGAATATTCCAAGGTTTTAGGTCATAGAAAACCCAAGTAAAAACTATGCAAGGATAGCCCAGACTTAGCTGTCACTGCAATTCAATTTAGAATTTGTATTTCAGGACAAGAGGGTACAGTGACTGAAATTCTAACAATATTTATTCCTGATGACACTTAACAACTTTCAGAATCTCCTAGTAAAATCAAACTTTCCTGGACAAACCAAATACATTAAGGAATGTTTAGCCATGAACAGCATTGGGTGAAATGAGAGGTTTATGGAGTATTATTTAAGTGGGAAGCAAAAGCCTCACATGGAAGTTAACAGCCCTTTGTTAGTTACAGCCTGTGCTTCTGTATAGTACCTGATATATTGTTAACAAGGGAACGTTTTGTGCAAATAAGTGTCTTCCAAATGGGAGAGGAATAGCTTACTGTTCCACTGCAGGGAATAATATTGCTTGAGTTTGATTTGGGGCAGAAAACTTAGAAACCACTGAAAGACCACAGAAGTGGCCCAAGGTAAGAAACCATATGCTATATATTCTATGTAATAAAAGAGAAAGCTACATCTTAACGTAATACCTTCAGTGACAAACAGCAACAACAAACTTGCAGTTATAATTTAGTCGAGAAAGACCACTGGATTTGAAACCAATTTGACGAATGCATGGCATATAGCCATGAACAATTCATTTACTCTCCAGGATGTTCAAGGAAAAATAAATCCTAATTTTTAAGGGAAAAGAGTCCTCATTTTTAAGGAGAACACTTCATTTACTCTCCAAAATGTTTAAGGAAAAATAAATCCTTATTTTTAAGGGAAAAGAGTCCTTATTTTTAAGGGGAAACATCCTTATTCCCATGATTTTGATAAATAGATGAGCAATTTCATCAAGAGCTGCTGTCTAGAAATCTTCCACTTTTAAAACTATTTTTGAATACCAAATTAACAGGTAAAGTGATTTTTAGAAAACACAAAACACTACTGAGAAATAAATTACTAATTTTTCCCATAGCATATATGTCAGCGATTAATGAAGTGAAACTATTTCCTTATATCTAGTATTTAATTTTAAATTTAGTATTGGCACAAATAGGAAAAAAAATATTATGTATACTCTTTGTTACAATTAGTTGTAGTTTCCTCGCTGGTATGAAAAATTGCTTGCTGTCTCAAATATATTTCATGATTTCTTAGATATTCCATATTCATCAACAAATTACCCACCAGTTTATGTCATCATTGAACATGAATGTCTTTAATATAGAAGTTGAATTACTGTAAGAAAATAATAAAATAATTTACAGATCTTAAACCTTTTAGCATATAAACTAAATTTTTCTTCACCAGGTTTGTATCTATTATATTGCAGCCAGCATTGTATAAGAGAATATACTTACCAGTTTGTTTTGTCAGTGTCCCTTCCTGGTCTTGACATTGCTTTTCTTAAAAGATATACTTCTGTGTACTGGTTATTAAAGTTATTTTATATTAAAGCCATAAATCATGGGCTAATTCACCACTAAGATAATAAGTTATGCATTGCCTCTTATTTTTTTTTTGCAAATATACTTGATGTATTACATCAAGTATATTTGCAAAAAAAATGAGGTAATGCATAACTTAATACCATTAATCCAGAGGAAAATGTAAAAAAAAGTCAAGGGGAGATAAATTCTGGAGTAAGAATGTGGTATTTTAAGAGTTGAGATTACTTCACTATAGTTTTAGGTGCCCGCTTAGCACCCTTTCCATCTCAAGTTCTTTATTCTTTTTAAAATTTGGGTTTGCAAAGAAGGCTGACTTCTTTTCTCAGTGCATTTAGAAGATTTCAGATAATTTGGTAAGGAGAAAAGGTTCTGAAGTTACCAAGCATATGAGAAAATAAATTGTGTTACTCATTTTCCTTAGTTACAAGCTGCAGGGTTACTTAGTTTAGATATTACTAAAGTTCCAATTATCTAACTTCCTGCTGAATATTTCATTTCCAATATATTTTATTTCCACTCATTCTGTTTTTGTTTTTGTTGTTGTCATTGTTGGTGGTGGTGGTGGTGATTTTTCCTTCTAGCCATACAATGCTTGACCATATACATCCAGTTTAGAAGTCCATTCATAAGTGCTGTCCTTCAAAATGCTCCTAATGTTCCTTGGACCTCACAGCAAACATTATTATAACTCAGGGTTGAGAAAGAGAAATAACCCTCGGGAAAGAAAAGCAACAACCACAGGACATGAGCAAAAGATTTATGCTGGCAATAAATACATTTGCATGACACATACACACACTGTGACTTATTTTTACAAGAGAGCACAGATCATCCATCTGTGATGCCAAAGAAGAGATGAAATTGAGAACTATCTGGATATTTCAAGGTGTTGAAACAATAAGAAAAATGAATCAACAGGAGTCCATATACTTTTAATAAATTTCATTTAATAAATGTACACACAGTGTTTTTTATATCCAGTCAAATAAGTGATTTTAAAATGTCTACTTACTAGGAATATCTAGTGACTTCTCTATCACAGAGTGTTTAAATAACTTTGCTAGAATCACACAAACAATAAATAGCAAAGCCAACTTTTAAATTCAATTATCTCTTGCATACCTACCATGGTCTTCACTATTATTTTAAGATACCTTCTAAAATAACATCTTTTCTTCTGGGGGATTACCTAGTTTAACATAGGACCTCTTTCAAAATGTTTCTCAACTATCCCTTACATTGAAGAATGTTATTTTAGGATTGTAAAAATGGAGCTTTGCTTTTAAAAATTTTGCCAGCTATATTTTACCAGGCTACTTCTATGATCCAATTTTATCCCCATTCAGCTTGAAAGGAGCTAATATCATGATGTAAAATGAACAGCTTTTGAAGAGTTACTGCATCAAAGAACACCACCTTCTGAATAACATTTTCTGGTGTCAATGACCATGTCTAAATAACTCCTTTAAAAAAAGTTTAAAAAAAGAAAACCAAAATTATTTCGGAGAAAATGCCATCCATGTGATTTTGTTAACCTTCTATTTACTTCTGTAGAAAGAAGAATAAAGAGATTTTTGGTTCATCCATGACCAAAGTCAACTCACGTCTTCAGATCCCATCTATCTCCAGTGGGAAAAACAAGAAAACTAAGAAGATGCTGAAGAATAATTATACCAACTGAGTTCATATTTGTTGGATTCACAGATTATCAGCCTTTCAGAGTCACACTATTCATAGTCTTTCTCATAGTATATACCTTAACTGTCGTGGGAAATATGGGTTTAATAATCCTAGTTAATATTAATTCAAGCCTTCAAACCCCATGTAATATTTGCTTAGCAATGTGTCTTTCTTAGACATCAGTTATTCTACAGCAATCACTCCTAAAATGCTGGTAAATTTGTTAGCGTCCAGGAAGAGCATCTCCTTCTATGGCTGTGTACTGCAAATGTTTTTCTTTGCTTGTTTTGCTGATTCAGAGTGCCTTATCCTGGCAGCAATGGCATATGACTGCTATGCAGCCATCTGTAAACCATTGCTCTACTGCACACTGATGTCTAGGAGAGTATGTATCTGCTTCATTGTGTCGGCATACTTAGGTGGAACCATGACTTCAATGGTCCATGTCTGCTTCACATTCAGGATGCCCTTTTGTGGCTCCAATGTTGTCAACCATTTTTTCTGTGACATCCCACGTGCAGATACCCATATCAACGAGCTTCTGCTCTTTGCCTTGTGTGGCTTCATCCAGTCCAGCACTTTTGTGGTCATATTTATCTCTTACTTCTGCATCCTCATCACTGTTTTGAGCATCAAGTCCTCAGGTGGCAGAAGCAAAACATTCTCCACCTGTGCCTCCCATCTCACAGGAGTCACCTTATTCTATGGAGCACTCCTGTTTACGTACTTACGTCCCACCACTGATTACTCTCCTGACACTGATAAGGTGGTTGCATTGTTTAATACTGTTGTCTTTCCCATGTTTAACCCAATAATCTACAGCTTCAGAAACAAGCATGTAAAAAATGCTCTCAAAAAGCTATTAGAACGAAACTGGATTTTCAAATGAATAAGAGTTTCAATCATTTAAGAATATTCAAGGTCTAGTCTGCCCTTCCAACCTCATTGGCAGCAACTATGCCAGGATCACCTTTTGTGTCTACTAGTTTAACTACATTACCATTTTACAGAAATAAAGACAACTTTTAGACATTGAAACCTTTAAATACTTAACATTCTCTTCCAGAAATTTTCTTCCCCAAATTATTTCACTCTGCAAAACATTATTAGATCTATATTAATAATAATTACTCTGTAATTAGTGTTCCCAAAATACTCCAGAGATTGACGCACTCTATTCTTTATATGTTGTATCGAAGGTACTTTCAGACTTGTCAGTCTACTCACCCATAGTAGAGGCTCTTTGGAGGCAGTGTAACATGTACATTGACTTACTTTCCATGCTTCTCTATAGTACCTGATATATTGCATGCTCTCCTCGTAGTGCATTTAAGGAATGGATGGATTGGGATGTTTGGACAGATAGATGGATTAATGAGTGGGTAAATCTAGCCTACTTTATTTTAGGAAGTTAGTCTAGATTCTGAATTTACAAAACATTTATCAACAGGGGAGTTTTGTAGTACCAATAATTGGTGTTAGTGATAGCACTGGTGGTTTTCCTTGCTCTCAGGAAGTCAAACAGAAGATGCAAAGCAATAGTCTTTTTAACACTGAGTGAAAGTGAAGTTTTATCACATTGTCTCACTTTGGGCTCAGTTGATTAGTGAAAGAGATCCACTGCTATTCCATTCATAGTGGGTACTTGTGAGAACCAAACAAGTGTGTTAATGAGACCAAGATTATAAACTCCATAAATTGTGAAGGCCTCGGGGCTGGTGCAAGACATACGGCTAGGTGGATCCAGTGCTCTTCTCCCCCGCAAAGACAGACAAAACAATGGATATACAATTACGCTTGGATAAAAATAACTAAAAGAGAGTGCGGAACACATCAAAAGAGTGGCAGAGATTCTTCAGTGCAGCAAGTGGGACACCCTCAAGGTAGAGAAGGTCGATGAACACATTTTTGAAAGTCAGAGTGTTAACTGGTCAGGACCTTCTGCCACCATCAGCAGTTCTGCTCTCTTTGATGAAATGCACACACACCTCTCACATCTCTGTAAGTCCCTCTGCACCTCAAGTGGACCCCCCAGATGTGCATACCCCAGCAGGAAGGCTCTGTACACATCTCTTGGAGACACAGAGCCTCACTTCCCACTCTAGTAATTCCACTTAGACCCACCTGACTAAGCATGGGGGTGGCAACTCAGATCTTCTTGGTGACACATGCTCTGAGCAATCTTGTATGGGGCAGCCCATCCCAGCTGAGGAGTTTCAAAGTAACCCAATATCTCTCTTGGAGTCACAGGGTCCTGCCCACAACTGGGAGTTGCCTCACTGGTGTGGTTCACTACAGCTGAGAAGCTGCAGAGAGACC
>NW_007741239.1:25569-26276 GCF_000696425.1 Galeopterus variegatus | reverse complement strand
CCCAGCGCCACACTCTCCCGAGTGCGCCACGGGCTCGGCCCCCAGATTTATTTTTACAATTGTTTTCTCATTTAGTTTCATTGTGGTCAGAATATATACTGATATAAACCAACAATATACTCTGTTAATTTCACTACTTTTAGATATATTGAGACATTATATGGCCCAGCATATGGCCTATTTTAATGAGTGATCCAGTTGAAAAGAATGTATATTTTCTTTTCCCCTGTTGTGTGGGTAGTCTATATATGTCAATTAGATGAAGTAAGCTGATTAGATGAAGTTCAAATCCTGTATGACCTTACTGAATTATTTTCCGTTCTATCACTTACTGAGAGAAAAGTATTGAAAATCAGCAACTATAGTTGTAGATTTTTCTCATTTCATTTCAGTCCATTTTTTCTTCTTATAGTTGGAAGTCCTGTTATTAGGTTCATACACGTTTAGAATTGTTATGTCTTCTTAATGAATTAGCCATTTATAATTTGCAAATGTCCTCTTTTTCTTCAATAATATTTCTTTATTTGGAATCTCCTTTATCTGATATTAATAAAGCCACTCCAGCTTGCTTTCTATTAGTCTTTGCATTGTAGCTCCTTCTGCATTCTTTCACTTTTTACTATTTCTTTATATTTTAAGTGTATTTTTGTACACAGCATATGTATATTGGACACTGTAAGATATCCATCTATTAATTGGAGTGTTTA
>NW_007741239.1:23189-23881 GCF_000696425.1 Galeopterus variegatus | reverse complement strand
ATAGTTTCCATTTCTCTTTTCATTACGTTTTCCTTTAAATTCTTGAAGATATATATAAGAGCTCTTATATAGTCTTTGCCTAATAATTCTATTACCTCTGCCATTTTTTAATCTGATTCTATTGTTTGATTTTTTTTCTCCTGGTTGTGGACCACATTTTCCTGATTTTCACATCTACTAATTTTTACTGGATGCTAGACATTGTGACTGGATTTTGCTGTCTTTCTTCAAAGAGTATTGAGTTTTGTTCTTGCATGCAGTTTATGTAGTTCAGATTAGCATTATCCTTTTGAGTCTTGTTAGAAAGCCTTGTTAGAGTAAGTCTAGAGTTTGTTTTGCCCTAAAGTAAGCCCTACTGTTAAGGCATGGCCTTTCTGGGATCTCTACTGAATTACTCCATTATTGAGCAAGGTCCCTCCACTCTGATTGGATGGCACTTGAATGATTCACAACTCTGTATGAGCTGTGGTAGTTGTTTAGCATACCACTCCACAGTAATTGTTTTTCTCCCTTTGTTATCTTTCTTCAGCCTCATAGTCTCACTCTAGGTTTGTATACATAAGTAGTCAATCAAAGACTCATGGAACCCCCTCAAGATTGCTAGAAATCTTTGTCTGTACAGTTATCTTTACTATGTTTTACAAATTATAACAAAGTATACAAGTCCTCCTTGTATTCTGATTTTTGTTGCC
>NW_007741239.1:0-22455 GCF_000696425.1 Galeopterus variegatus | reverse complement strand
TCTTAAAGAAACTAAGAAGTCATGACAACTAAATACAACACATAATTCTAGCTCTTTTTTTCTATTTAGGACATTATTGGAACAATTGGTAAGATTGAATGGGATCTACGGATGGATTATAATAATGCATCAATGACAATTTTCTGATTCTGATAGTTGTACTATAGTGAAGTGCATGTTCTTCTCTCTCTCTCTCTCTCTCTCTCTCTCTGTCTCTCTCTCTCTCCCTCCCTCCCTTTCTTCCTTCCATCTTGCTTGCTTGCTTGCTTTGGAAATACATACCAAAACTTTCAGCAGTGATGGAACATAATGTTAGCAATTCTACTCTCGAATGGTTCAGGGGGTAGCTGTTTGTACTATCGTGCAACTTTTCCACAAGTTAGAAATTATTTTCAAATAAAAAGATAAAAACAAATACCACATCCCTAGGAGAATTATAATCATCAAATATTTGAAAGATACAAAAGTGGTCATCCTTGTCACAACCATATTCAATTCTACAGTTTCAATAAATTCAAAACTGATTAATTTGGATAGCATAGTGGGTTTGCATGAGCTTAATCAGATGATGAACCCAATTGTATCTACTATTTCCACGATTGGTATCCTCATAGGAAACTATTTGGGAAGGGGGGAAGTTTATTCTTTTTGTAGCTTCTTAAATTGTACACTTAACTCATTTATTTTCAAACTTTTTTGTTTCCTAATAAATGCTCTTGAGACTACTAATTTTCTTCTAAGTACAAACGTATCCTCATCTTCCAAGTTCTTATATGTAATGATTTTATTGTAATTTAGTTCTACACATTTTATCATTTTCCCTTATGATTTTCCCTTTAACTCATGGATTACTTAGAAGTTTGATTTTATATTTAATTTTTCCAAATGCATGGGAAACAACTATCTTTTTATTGCTGATATTTTATTTCACTTTGGTCAAAGAATGTGGTTTGTATATTTGGTATTATTTCAAATGTGCTGTGACTTCCTTAATGGTCCAATACATTATCATTTCCTATAAACAATAAATGTTTGAAAATAATGTATGTTATTTGAAGAGCAAAATTTTGCATATATTTTCTGCTTTTTTTCTATATTCTTACTTATTCTTTGTTTGCTTGATTAATCCATTTCTAGAAGATGTGTTTTAAAACTTTGTCATAGTTACAAATTTTATCATATACACCCTGTAATTTTGACAGCTGTTTTCTTTATATTTTGAGGCTATATAATTAGACACAAACAAATTAATGGTTTCTATGTCATCTTGGCAGATTATTCTTTTTATCAGTATGAAATAGGCCTCTTTGATTATTACTTTTAATGCTATTCATATTAAATTCTATTTTGCCTGTTATTAAGAACACTATAATAACTTCCTTTTGATTAGCAAATGCTACTGTATTTTCCCTAAATACCTTAATTTTCAAACATCCCCTGAATTTTTTAAGCATTTCTATTATAGTCATCATATACTGCACTTATAAATGCTCAATCTAATCTGAAGTCTCTGTCTTTTAATTGTAACTTTAACCTATTTACCTTTATTGTGATTAGTAATACATGTGAATTTATTTGTACCTTCATGCTTTCTTTTTGCCTCTTTTGTTTTTCTGCTTTTATTTCTTTTGTTGGATTTATCAAGTTCTCTATATTCCTTTTATTTTCCACTACTGGTTTAGATGTTATGCATACTATCATTCCAGTGTTTACCCTTAAATTTTTAATATTATTTTCCATCCCACTCCTTCCTTCTGGAATATCTTTTGCTTGCTTAGGTGTTCCATTTAATAATTATGTTAGGGAACATGCATATGTAATATGTAGTAGTGTTTATGTCCTGATTTATCTAAAAATACCTTTATGTCATTCTCGCCCTTAAACTATAGTTTGGTATAGAACTGTAGACTCATTATTATTTTCTCTCAACTTTAAAGATATTCCTTTTTTTTTCTAGCTTATGCTGTTCTTCAGAAATTGGTTAACAATCTGATTGCTGTCCTACTGAGGTAATAAATGTTCTATCCTCTGGTGGCGTTTAGGATTTTCTCTTGATCCTTGATATTCTGCAGTTTCACTAAAAATTGTGTAAGTGTGGAGCTTAATAAGTCTTTCTGACTTTCTGTAAAACTCTCAGCTATTATTACTTTAAATATAAGCTTACTATCTTTTCCTCCAGTCTCTCTTTCTTGACATATGTTGGAGCTTCATTTTCTATCTTCTGTGTCTCTTAAATTCTACTTCATATTTCCTATTTCAATAATTTACATCCCTCTCATATATTTCATGTCATTTTGTTTCTCTCATAATTGCTATTTCTTTGTATTTGCCATCTATTCCATATTTTTCATCCTATTAGTCATATGCTGCAACACCTCATTCTGTCTTCAAATTTTCTTAAGTTCTCTTTTATGTTTTCTGTGCCTTTTTTGATTTATATATCTAAGTCTACGTACTAGAGTCTAGAAGACTTAGTAAGTTCAGTCTTCTAATTCATTTGTTCTTTTCTCAGCTGTGTCTGGCTGATCACTTATACATCTACTTAGAGGTTTTACTTTTAATCCCAATAACTATTATAAACTTATTTTTTTACCTCACATACAGAGAGCTGGGTCAACAATAATCCTCATGTGAAAGCATTTTGCTATCTTATGTTTATACAAGGCACTAATTTTGTGGGGGTTTTTTTCATTCTTGACCTCAACTGCCATCCTTTCTCTCCTCTTCACAATCATTCCACAATATATAATATACAATACAGAGTATGGAATCTGGGGTGGCTTATGCTTATGGGAAAACAGGCCATGGGAGAGACTGGCTAGGTGCTCTTTAATATCATTTCTGCATCCTGAGCCCTTCATTTTCCAGCCTCCTTTGCAGTTAATTCAAGGTCCTATGACTGTTTCTGGTCAATGAAATTTGGGTGAAAGTGATGCAAGGTAAAAATGCATGTGTGGGGAAAGGGTATGTGGGGATGTTGGGCCAACAAGGAACCTATTGCTTTTGCCCACATGCCTGCCTGTCTAGCATTCACCCACCCCTTCATGTGATCGCATCCCCCTGCACTGAATTAGGAAACTACCTAATCACCATTGCATGCAACCTTGATAGGACTGTCAATCAAAGTGTCTTGCCCTCACCTGACCAAAGCAGAACTGGCTACATAATTTGCCAGAACAATATGAAAATGTGGGACCCCTTATTCAAAATTGTTAAGAATTTCAATATGGCAACAGCAGAGGGTTAAGCCAAGTATGGGGCTCTTCTAAGGGCAGGGCTGTATGAGACTGCCCAGGTATATGCCCAGGAGAGTCACTCTCCCTCCCAAAAATTAAGTTGACTACAATGACATAGGTTTGGGAAAATCCCAGAATTAATTTTCCCTAGAAGGCACCACTGGTTTCTGCTACTTGGATCCCCAGGGTAGTCCTGGTTCCTTTCTTTTCCAAATCTGATCGATTTGCTCCCTGTCAATGCTATCAGCCCATATTTCATTTCCTTCCAATTAAGCCTTTGACATAACTAGAGCCAATTTCTAAAAAATTTCAAAAAAGCCTTAAATGAAACAGTGAGTAATTCCACTTCGGTCCTCTGAAACTCAGTTTTCCATCTGCAAAATAGGAATAATGACATATACCTCCAAGGACTCTAGTTATAATTTAAAAGAGATAAATGAATGTGGATGTACAGTACAAACCCTTGCATATACTAGAAACCTATTATACAATTTTTTCATTCTGTCTTTAGCCCCACTCCAGACTGTAAGCAACAAAATGCCAGGCTCTCTGTTATTCAGACAGAAGCATTATCCATCTCAGACATAGGTCTAGAAGCCAAGTTTTTCAAATTCGTCATGTATTGTAAGAACCTCCCTTGGGTGGATCAAGAGGGGGCCTGGCTAGGGCCCCTGCCAAGAAAATGGCAAGGAGAAAGCACCAAAGGTGAGTTTAGTGCACTTCCAGTCTATTCCCCCTCCCTGAGAGCATGTAAGATTTCTTTGCAGAAATCAGTTCTCCCTGAGTGTGGGGACTCTGATAGTGACTCCAGAACAAGCCTCCCACTTTGAAAGCCTAGAGGACCAGATTCTAACTCTCCCTGACCCTTAGCAAATCAGGGGTGGACAATATGACCAAAACTCAACCAATCAGTGCCTGCTTTCTAGGATTTGAATCTCGAATTGTCACATGTGAGGACAGAAGGAGGGGTTTTGCTGCAGCATCTAACAAGTGAGGCCAATGGCCTCCTGATCCGGCAGCTTCACTTGCAAGACTGGACCTGTACTTCCTGCTTCCTGTACCTCATCTCCTTGGGTTCTCTTGGTTTCTGCCCATTCCCAAATCTGGTCGCAGGGTTTCCCATCCATTTCAGGAGCTCTCCCATCCCCCAGCACACAAACACCCTGTAATATTCTTTCACTAGCACTCCATTTGCTTATGTTAACACATCAGTTTTTCTTTCTTGGAAGTAAGACCTCAAATTACTAAGGGAGTTAGACTCTATGCCCTCCAGAAGAGCCAACCTTGGGGAGCCAAGATAACGGGAGGCTTCCAAAAGGAGAGAGACCAAGAATGATGAAGGGAGCCCAGGTCAGGTCCTGAGCAGGAGATCCGGCCCCATGTAGAGGGAGCCCCTACCCCAAACCAGGCACGTGATGGAGGCCAGCTCATTGGATCCCACTGGAACAGATACTATGATCTCCATTTTTCAGAAAACGAAACTGGACTTCATGGAGTTATGTGAATGCCAACTGGTAGGAAATCTGAGACCTGCACTGACGAATCCTTAAAATGTTGTAATGCCCATTTTCACAACTGAAGGCCTAGGTTTCCAGGTGAAAGGTAACTCATTTACTAAGCAACAGCCACGGGCCAGGCACCGCCCTTGGCTGAGATTTCCCACGAGCTACCTCATTTCATCCAAGTAACGCAGCCTCTGTTCCTCTGCCTTTCCACTCCCTGAGCTGTGACTGTTACGTTTCAAATCAACTGTGTAAATACAGGAATATATAGTACTACAGGGTGCCCACAGTAAGTGTGAATGGTTCCAAACTGTTAGGAACTTACTCTGCAAAAGAACACACGTAGTTGAGTCCACGCATGTTAGTGCCAACTGTATAACTTCCATACAGAAAGATATAGTATTTAGACTCACCGTTAAATGCAGCAATTGTTTAAAAACTGAGACCAACAAAAACATATTTCAGAGAGGAGTATTCTACCACTGACATTGTTTAGAATTGCTAGTGCACGGTGATGATAAAAAGCCAACTCAGTATGGGTCAGTTTTAGTTTCTAAATTCCCTGCAGATCATGCAATTCCCTTATTCCCCCCAGCCCGGGCAAAGACTGCTCCACTGGCGCTGCCCTTGGTACATTATTTCCGTTTTACAGATAAAGAGGCTGGGCTTTGGATGCAGCTGTGTCAAGTCACTGGTACAGAGCAAGGACAGAATGCAAAGTCAAGGGCGCGGCCTTGCTCCCGTTCTGCCAGGTTGCTGCAGAGACGTCGTCTGCCTCCCCGGGGCCCCTTGCTGACTTTGGGGGGTGGGGGGGAAGGGTCGTCCACAGACCTCTCCCGAGGGTGCACACTTCTTTTCCTGGAAGGAAGTCAAGCTTCAGGAACACAGCCACGGAAGAGCTGCGTGCAGGGCCCAGCCCCACCACGGGTGGCTGTCTGCTGGCACTGGCCAGTTTCCTCACCGGTGCCACGTGGGTGCTGGTACGCGCCTGTCCACCTCCCGGGCCGGTGCCACGAGGCCACAGCGGCACAGCAGGGTACGAGGGCCTTCCTCTTTCTGTCCCAGGTGCCAGCCTTCGCATCCTTGTCTTGGAAGATTCTGACGCCGCCATCTGGAGGGAGAAAGCCGGGCCCGGGGCACCAGGCCAGGAAGACGCGGCTGCCGGGGCGTCCCGAAGCCAGGCGGCAGCATGTGTCTGAGCGCCATCATTTACACTGAGGAGCCGGCTATTTAGAAAACAGCGCGGGGACCGAGCTCGCCATCTGGGGCCGAGCTTCCCGCCCGCAGCACCATATTGTGCAAGGCGCCGGCTGAAGGCAGCGGGGCCCGCTGCGCGCTGTTTGTTTGGTTTGGGGCTTTTGTTGTTTTTTGATGTTTGTTTTTTTAACAAATTCAAATGTGGCTTCCTCACTTCGCGAAGCAAGCTGAATGGCCCCACAGGGTCGCTGGAGAGAGAGAAGGATGGATGCGAAGTGGAATTTGCACACTGGGTGCAGGACACGAAAAATCATCCCGCCCTGCGCACACGGGGGCGTATCCTCTGTCGGGCACTCGGCTGAGTGCAGACCTGTATATTTCGTATATATGTATAATATGATATATATGAGTTCTTTCATCGGCACTACGGTCTTGGGTGGTAGATGCTATTACTATTCCATTACATAGCCATAGAAATGGGAACACGGAGAGGTTGAGTAACTTCCCCAAGGACACACAGCAAGCTGTGGCAGAGCCCGAGCAGAGAGCCGGGTTTAGTTCACATGCACCCTCGGGGGCCTTCTTTCTGTCCCTCGGATGCACAAAGCTCATTTCCAGACCTTTCTGGCAGCTTCCATCCTTCTCGGTCACTCCCTTTCACGTGGCCCTGCTGTATGTTCCTCAGCCAGCACTGATGGTGTCTAAAATCATCTCCCTTATTAGTTTGTTTGTTGACTCTGTTGCCCTCACGAGGAGCCAGCCCGGGGCAGGCATGGCTGTTTGCTTTGTCCACGCTGTGTCCCCAGCGTCTGGCATGGAGCTGCGGCCAGTGGGCATTAACTGCACATCTGTCGAATGGGGCACATCAGTGTTCTTATTTATGAAGTGAGCGCTAAGACCCACCTCCACTCCGGGACAGTGACATGAGACCCAGCTGGGCCTCAGCTTCTGATCTGTAAAATGGCCATCAGAATACCTGCCTTCCAGGTGTGTGAGGACAGCAGTAAAGGGCCCGCAGTGGGAGGGTGGCGCCTTCGAGCTCACATACCACCCCCCGTGTCCCTCTTCTATCTCTTGTAACCTTGCATTAGAGTATTCCTGTACTCGGCCATCCCCCACCCCAAGGTTAAGGCAGAGCCATGCCTAACTTCTCCTCTGCTACCTGGCACACATAAAAGGTGCTCAAGAAACTACTGTTGACCAATGAAGAGCCCCTGTTCCCTCTTCCTTCTCTCAGCCTCAGTTTCCCCATTTGGACCATGGCCTACTGTTCTTTAAACCCTGCTTAGCTCTGACACCCTTTGGCCCAACTCCTCCAACCCTACAAGAGCCCTCGGCCAGCCTCAGTGCCGAGCACCAGGCAAAGGTGGCAAGAAAGCAGATTATGCTGTCAAATAATGCAGGTCTGAGGTGCTGCCTACCCGAGCACTTGCCAGGCAGAGTCTGGGCCTTCACAACTGCCACCTTCGGGAGGAGCTGGCCCATTAAGGAGCGATTATCTCACCCCTGTTAAGTGACTGCAGGAGAAATTGGGTTTGGAGAGTGGCAAGCAGGCTCTGCTTCTGGAGCACATGGTAAAATTTGGTGCAATTAGCAGCGAGGGAACACACATTACTATTATTATTATGTTCTCTTGGCACTCCTGCCTTGTTGCGGGCTGCCTTCTTTCTTTAATTTTTTTTTTTTTTTAAAGAAGAAAAAAATTCTCTTTGGGAACTAAAGAAAATAAAAATGCCAAGAATTAAAAATGCAAATTCATCCAAGATGTTTTCTGCCCAAGACAGCAATGGCCACATGGCTCGATAACATTTTAAATGTTAAAAAATGGGTGATTTTCAGTAAAAATCAAATTTGCCAAAGCCCGAGTTTAAATGAATCCCATATAGCACTTGGGCACCCAGCCAATATTAATGAACAACAAGTCCCTTCAAAAGGTTATGTACTATTAAAATGAGGAGAAAACACAAACTTCACACATGCAGCACCGGTCCCGGGAACCGGGAAGACGCAGTGGGCCGCCTGAGGACCGAGCTCAGCCGCTGCCCTGAGCAGGTCCATCGCCCTCCCTGTGCTTGGTTGCCCCATCTGTAAAATGGTCATAAATAAAATCTACCTTTGGGCTTTCACTAATACTAGTAATAATGTTATAAAACAGCAATCAATGTTTTCTTAATAAACGTTGAATAAATATCTTGCCATCAAAAATATCATGCGAAATGGAAAGTTTTAAGTACAGGGATTAAATCATCACCACACTTCCCACCCCACCCCTGTCACCCCCAGTGCCTCACAGAGGGTCTGGCCCTTAGCAGATGTTCAGTGAGTGCTTTGGTAATAACTGTCCTCAGGACAGCTGGCAGACACTCTCCGGGTGCCCACCATGCTCAGCCCCCAGCCCCATGGTTCAAAGACCAATAGAGCCCCCATCTATCCAGAGGGATCAAGTCTCCAAGGACAAAAAACACGCATTTCCTCCTCTCCCTTTTCCATCATTTAGTTAATTCTGCAAGGCAGGAAATGGTTAAGAGCATAGGTCTTACCATCAGGCATACCTGGGCTCAAATCCTGTTCTGCCTCTTACTAACCATGGCCAGGGTCAGGGTCAGAGTTAGGCTACGTGTAAAGCACTAAACTGCTCCATATCTCAGTTTCGCCATCTGTAAAACAGGGACAACAATGGAACCCACCTACCAGTGCTGTTGTAAGAATGACTCACATAAAACTTTGAACACCTGTCTGACCGGTAAGTGCTCACAAAACAGGTTGTTTGGGGCCTTGTCTTAATGTCGTTCCTCAACATAGATGCTGCCCTAGGTGTCCCTCAATCTAAAATGAATCCTGGATCTGACCAGGATGCTCTTCCCTAGACTACCAGGTGGGGCATGTGCTAGGGTCCCCTGGGGATCAGCCCCTGTTTGCTCAGTCCTGACCAGGACCCAGCTGGAGACTGGACTGGTGCCTCCCAACTTTCCTTGGTATGTTCTCTCACCCCAAGTCAGATTGTGCCTAGAATCCACCACCCATCTCATCAACTCACCCAGAGCCAAAACCAGCCCCTACCTTGGGCTTGCAGGTCTGTGTGTTTTGGGCCCCTCTGCTACCTCCTGACCTCATCTCCCACCAGCCCCCCCATTCCACCCCTCCTCTTTTGTGTCACACCCATCACCCTCCCCCTCCAAGCCCTAGCCCTAGACCTGTCGCTAGACCCCTCACTCCAGACCCCACAGAGCTACCTAACCACTTCCTTGCAGAGGCTTTCCCAGACAGCCTGGGTGAGACAGCTGCCCCAGCTTGTCCACGGTTGACGTCATTGTACAACACTTGTTTGTGTGGCCAGTCCTCTCTCTCCCCACTAAAGTGTGAGCTCCATGAGGACAGGATGTTTGAAGACCAAGGTTCTTGGGAGGTAAAGGGGACGTGGTCAGCTCCAACACCTGGCACCGAGGTGGGGCGCTGGAGCCCTCCGGATGAAGGAGGCTGCCCCCATCTCATGGATGGGGAAATCCAGGTTCCAAAAGGGGAAGGGACCTGTCTAAGGCCACATAGTGGGTCAGAGGCAGGGAATCTGCCTCCTTTTCTTCAATTTCTTTATTATTGCTCATTAGGTGCCATAGCAAACAAGCTGGACTCATGGGGCATAGTCCCCAGGCAACTTTGTCTCCAACTATCCCTTCAAAAGTCATCCAATGGGAAGAGCGCTGGACGTCCCTGGACGTCTCACACAACCTCAGACAGCCTTGGGGCTCCTCAGGTCACTGAGGCCACAAAAGTTCTACCATCGCGTTAGGTCGCCAAGCACTGTGTCACCTCAGCAATTAAAAGTATCTTGTGCCTTGTCATAAGCACAACTTCAAATATGATTTAAAATGTGGTATATATACACGGTGGAATACCACCCAGCCATAAACAGTAATGAAATTCTGCCAATGGCAGAAACATGGAGGAGCCTGGAGAAAATCATGTTAAGTGAAATAAGCCAGGCACAGAAAGAGAAACGCCACATGTCCTTACTCATAAGTGAGAGGAAGGCAGGAAGGAAGGAAGGACAGACAGAGGGAGGGAGGGAGGGAGAGAGGGAGGAAGGAAGGAAGGAAGGAAGGAAGGAAGGAAGGAAGGAAGGAAGGAAGGAAGGAAGGAGGAAGGGGAGAGAGAATGAACCAGAAAGGAACAAATCTATGGCTACTTCTGGTGGGAGGCAGGGAGGGAGAGGGGGTTGGGGAGAGATTGGGTAAGGAGCATAAAGAATAATTATGATTCGTAATAATGAATATGCTAATATATTGACTTGATCATCACAAGTTGCACATGGGTGATGGTAGTCAATGCTGGACCCCCAAGATATGTATAATCAATTATACTTCAATTTTTTTAAAAACATGACTTAAAGGTTCGATCTCTGGGCACCCCCCAGTGGGGCCTGCTCCGCCCCTGCTTCCCTCTTCTCCCTGGTGCCCTTCCTGCCCCTGACCCTCCCTCCAGGGCTGCACCACCAGGAGAGGGGAGCCTCGGAGGAGGGAGAGGAAGGAGAGGAAATGTCTGGACCTGCTGTGAGCTGGCTCCTCACTGTCCACCTGGACCACGTGCAAAACCAACTCTGGGTGCTTCTTCCTCGTGGAGCATCATTCCCCTGAGGTCCCCTTGCCCAGGTCAATGTACCCCTCTCCCGGCCGGTCACTTCCCCATCCATGGCCCCAGGACTCCTGGATGCACCAGCTTCTCCCTGCAGAGTCTGGTTTAGCTGCCCGGCCACTCTCTTGGGCAGGATGGGCCACACAGGACTGGCCCCCTCACCGTGCAGGGCCCCCACACATCAGGTCCTTGGGACACACATGTGTGTCCTTGGCTCTGGTCCCTGGACTGCAGACCGATGTCAACACAGCTGGCTCAGCGCTGGCTCCTCCGAGAGCGGTCAAACAACTTTTACTTCTCTCAGACTGGAGCCAGACAGCAGGTCCCAAGTGTCCACTCTGCAAGGGACAGACTTGAAGTACCTCTCACTAAACCTGAGGTGGGGGTCTCCTCATGCCCCCGCATGGTAGGGGGAAGGGCTGAGGACAGCCTTTCCCAAGGAAGCTTCCCCCAAAATCTGTCCCTTTATTCCCCCAAACCCACCTCTCTTTTACTCTCATTGTAATGAAGAGCTTTTAAAATCCAGATCAATTTCCATTTGAAAATTCGCATCTCGCTCTGGGACTTTGCTCGGGAGGGTGAGATCTACTGGACTTTCAAGCTTCTGTTGGAACTACCAATTTAACAATTTGTCACAGTTTTTTGTTGGTTGGTGTGTTTCTTTAAAAAAGAAGAAAGAAAAGTAGCAGGTGAGAGGCTTTATGACACCAACAGGACAGATGATTATTTTATGGGTGGCTATCTTTATTTTCATTTTACAGACGACGAAGCTAAAATATTAGGAATAGCTTTCCCGAAGTCACGCAGCTGTTAGCTGGAGATGCTGGGATCTCTGGCAGTCATGGGGTCCCAGATGCTATGCTCTGTCCCCTCCTCCACCTCTGCCTCTGGGGGAAGGGCCAACAGGCCAAGAGCGCCCTGAAACCAGACTCCTGTTTCCTTGCAGATGCGTCCAGGTCCCCGCACACAGGCCTGCAGGTGACGTGCCGTGGGAAGCTCTGCAGTGAGGAGGAGAGGCAGAGGGCAGTGGGGGCACCTGAGCCTCGCACCCCTTTGCTCTGTCCCGGCGCCAGGCCCCACTGTGGGCATCTCCCATTCCCCTGGCCTGCCCTCCCAGGCCCTGGGCAAGACCATGGGAGACCAAGAAAGACAAGTGTGGCCCTGGCCTCAAGGAGACACATTTGAGGGGCCGCGGTGGGCGAGTGAACCAACAGTGCCAGTGGGTAGGAAAAGTGCCATGCAGGGTGCCACCGGGGCCGAGGTGGTGAGGGCGGCCTGCAGGGCGGAGAGAGGTCTGAGCAGCTGCATGCAGAGGCGGAGCCGGGTTTGCCCAGGGACAGGCGGGAAGGGACCTCCAGCAGGAGGAACCACCAGAGTCCCTTTAATGGCTGAGGAAGGCGAGCCAGTGATACAGCCCAGAGCTGGCAGCTGCCCCCGGGAAGGTGTGTCCACCTCTATTCCATACCTGTGCTTGTTTACCGCAGAAGTAATGGTTAAAACTGCTTCCCAGTGGGTGAAGGCAGCGCTTCAGGAAAGTGTGCCCTGACTGTCGGGGATCCGTGTGTCTGCTGGGCCCCATGGGGGCTGCTTGTCCAGGCTAAGCACAGAGGCCCGGGAGGAATTTTAAGCAGAGGAATGATATGGTCACATCTGCTCTTCAGAAAAGAGGCATTTTGGCCATGGTTTGTCCAAGGAGAGACTGAGATGAGGAGGCCCTTGCCAGGGGCCAGGAGGGTTGTTTGGTTGATTGGCAGGTACATAGGTAGCTAAGTTGGTTGGTTGGTTGGTCAGTTTTTAGTTGGCACATTGGTTGGTAGGTTGGTTGATAGGTTGGTTGGTATGTTGGTTGGTATGTTGGCTAGTTGGTTGGTTGGTTGGTTAGTTTATTAGATAGTAATGTGGTTAACAAATTGGTTGGTAGGTTGGTTGATTCATAGGTTGGTTGGTTGGTTGGTTGATTGGTTGCTTTGCTTTGAATCATGATCATGTAACAAAGTGCCAGGTACATAGTAGGTCTGCAATCAATATCTGTTGAGTACTCTCATGTCTATATTATCTCATTTGGTTCTTACAGCCTCTTGGTGCTCCAGGCAGGAAAGGAAGTGACAGCCTCCAAGTTACAGCTGAGGAAACCCTGATTTCGAGAGGGATGGCAACTTGCCCAAAGTTCTGCAGCCAGGAAGGGAAACAGAGATCCTAGCCTAGGCCCCCTTATGCCCAACCTAGTGATCTTTCTACTTCTGTGCTTTAAATTCTGATGTCTCACTGGGCCTGGATAGGCTGTCCTAGAGAAGAAGGCAAAGATTCACTACAGGAACAACATGGTTCGTAAATGGCTCTGAATCTCAGGATCCAAGGTTCAAGTAGGCTGGGCTGCTCCTTATTCTGTGTACCAGGCTCTACAAGACCCCTTGGGGAGAAGTGCCTGTCAGCTGTGCAGACCATCAACCTCCCAGAGCAGAGGAAAAGCAGACAGAGCATGGGAAATCCATAAAGCCCTGCCAAGCCCACAGCCACACGGGGTAAAGGACTGTCCACACAACCAGCACAGCCTGCCAAAGGGGCCACACATATGGCCCTGACAGGCAGGGCAGAGGGTAGGATAGGATGAAGGCAGGAGGGGGACCACAGGTCTCTCTGTGGCTCTCTGCACATCAAGCCCCAGCCCACCCCCAGAGCCCCCTGCCCACTATTTTTGAAGAGCTCTGACTCCTCCCAGAACACTCACAGTCATAGCTAGAGGTGCAGAGTGCTGTGAAGTTAACTGCACAGGCTATGAATTCAGCCAGACCAGCCTGGGTCCAGATCCAGCAAGTCAGAGGCAGATCCCAGCCTAGGGCTTGGGAGTCCCTGGGCCCCTGCTGCCAGCCCCCAGCCCACACCCAGGCTGCCGGTGCAGACCCTGAGGATGTGCAACTGTCATAGAGCCCTTACTTCTAATGAATGACAGGAAACCCTTTATGGCAACATCAAGAAAAAAAATGAGGGAAAATAGCATGTTTGTTCTGTATTACTAATCGTGCGGCCTTTGGGTTTTCTTAGTCTGTATTTTTGGTCCACTGGTTTTACATAAGCACGTTACCCGCACACCACTCTACAAATTCAGTTAGCAGGCCCTCTCTCCTGCGTCCTCAGCACACACCACCGTGCCACGCAGCATGCATGGCACCAAAGGACCACCCATTTCAAACAAGTGTGAGTCTAGTTACTGGTTACCTCCTGCCACAAGGAGCTCCCCACCACCACTACCTTGAAGAATGCCCCTCAGCAACCCCCATCCCATCCATGTGAAGCCCGCGAGTTTCAGAGGACACTGACCACTGTCCTCCCCTTGCTGAGACCCTGCAGGAAGGGGGAGACTACCTCCCTGCCCACACAGGAGAGCTCCCTGGCCTCAGTGAAGTCCAGTCCCTGCTCTTCCATGAACTAGTTGGGTGGACTTGAGCAAGTCATTCAACCCACAGGATCTTCATGGGAACCATGCCGAGTGCCATTCACAGCATCTCACAGAGAGATCGTCTGCAAACGGTTTAGCACAGAACCGGTCACATGACAATGACGAAAGTCAACACTTACTAGGACCACAGACCAGACACTTCCCATTAATTATCTTGTATAGTCCTTGCAGCTTTCTCCTGGGGTTGGCTCTCATGTTACCATCCCTGCCTTGCAGATGAGGCAGCTGAGACACAAAGAACTCAGTACCTCGCCCAGGATTTTGCAGCCAGTGAGCAAAGGATCAGGGGTATTAACCCAGGGGGTCTGGTGGTGAAGACCATGCTCCTGGCCACTGAGGTCCAGCAAGAGATCCTGTAGGTGATCACTGTCATTACTACATGGTAGCTGTCAGTCACGCCTTGATATTCTGAGTTTGATGATGGAGTTCAGGCTCTCTCTCCTTGGGTGGATGAGAGATTCGCCAGCACTCTGTCTTGGAAGTATGATCGACAAGTAAAAGGAAGAGAAACCTGAGTTTACAGGATCAACCTGAAGAACACTGTTTCCCAAAGTGGAAACGATCAACAGAGACCTCCAGCGCTGTATTGCTCCTGCTGCTGGTCCCTGCCAAGCCTGCCACCCAGCTAGCGCAAATGCACACACACTTGCACACACTCGCACACACGCTCACACACGCTCGCTGCTGCAATCACCCTCCAGCTTCCCTCCCCCCGCCCCATTACAGGATAGGACATTAATCCTTCACCCCTTTCCTCCCAGCACACAGGCGGAATGTCTGGGCTGCTCCAAGGAGGGGGAATTCGCTAAGTGGAGCCGGTTCCAAGATAAACAGAAAGCGCCTGCTGGCCCGTGTCTCATGGCCTGTGAAAGTGAGACAGGCTTTCTCTTTCACATCGTGTGTATGTGTGTATATGTGCATGCGTGTGCACGGATGTGGGGGGTGTGCGTGCACGTGAGCGTGTTTACGTGTGTGTCAGTGCCAGTATGTACGGTGTGTAAGTGCGTTTGTGAGAGTGTGATTTTGTGCAGAGGGATGGTTATACCTGAAGCGGCCCCCTGGAACACAGTTGCTAAGAGTCTGGAGCCCAGGTCTGAACGGGACACCCTGCAGAAATGCTTTTCTGAGTGAATCCGCCCCGGGAAATCCCTCCCCTCCTCCCACCCCTCTCAGTCCATTTCCAAACGCTTGGGGCGGAATGTCCTGTGCCCCTCCCAGCTGCTGTGTGCTAAAGGAGTGGAAGGTTGATGAGGGAGGTGCAGGAGATTAAGCTCCCTGCATGATGGGAAAGATGGTGCCCGGGACCCACTGGCAGGGTTGGTCCTGCAAACCCGTTGGTGTCATCTGAATCACCAGAAGTCAGAGCTGCACGGGGCTGAAGAGCCCCAGCAGTCAAGGAAAGGCAAACCCAGCGCAGGCCGGGGACCTGCAACCTGCCAAGAGTCTTTATATCTGCTGTCTTCCTGAATCTTATGATAGTCCTTTAAGACGGGTGTCCACTGCTCCTCCCTGTCTGGGCGGCCTGGCAGGTGGGAGGAGGAAGAACCCAGGCCTGATGACCCCCGGGGCCAGGGCCCTTCTGACTCAGCTTCTAATTACTTGGGATCCACCTTCCCTCCATCTGTGGCACACTGGGGTGTTTTGATTCAGGACTCGAGGCGCAGGGAAGAGGGGATGTTTGGGGTTTGGTGGCTTTTACTGTTGGTTCATGTTCAACCTGGGCATTGAAACCCGCCTGGAAAGTGCACTCATTGTCCCTTTGTCCCCAAATGGTCCTTTGGCTGAATCTCCCTGTCAGTTTAAGCTGAGGGGCCTCCTGAGACCACAAGGCCTGTCTGGGGAAGCGAGTCCCTGTGTGCGGCATGGGGCCCGGTTTCCTGGCATTCCAGCCTCTCTCACTTCTCCAATTCCAGGTGACATCCTCTCCAGGAGGCTACCATGCACAGAGCGTGGGGTCCTTCAAGGAGAAGACAGGAGTCCACCGCGGAAGAGTGGGCCTGAGCCGAAGCGAGAAATGCAGGCCTTTCTCGGGGGCGGCCCTGCTCCGCACCCTCCTGTCTCTGGCCGTGCATCTGGTCCTGGTCCGGCCGCCCCTCCCCTGTCTCCTCTCTCTTCTTCATTATCCCTTTTTCTCGGCCTTTACACATTTTGTTCCTGTGTCTAAGTCTCCCTCTCCCTCTTCCTCTTCAAGAGGGTCTCTGTTCTTGCTCCCTGTCTCCCCTCTCTGCTCCTTTCTGCTTCTGTCTCAGTCTCTGGCTTTTCTCCACTTGACTGTCTTTCTCTCTCTAGTTCTCTCTTCTCTGTCGTGGTCTCTCATTTGCTCCTTTCTTTGTCCCTCCCACAACGGGACTAGAGTCCAACAGCCCCAGGTTCAAATCCAGGCTCAGCAACTTCCTAGCTATTTGGTGAGGGTGAATCATTTTAGCTCTCAGGGCCTCAGTCTCCTAATCTGTAAAATGGGGATAATAAAACCTATCTCACAGGATTCTTAGGAGGATTCAACAAAGCAAGAGAAGTAAAGTGACGAAGAAGCAGGATGCTTCTTGATGGCAGAGGAGGAGACACAGCAGCTGGGTAGGGACCGGGAGCTAGGGTGAGATGACAGGCTGCTGTAGACTCAGGGCCCCGCACGCTCCTCTCCCATCTCTTCCTTCTCTCTCACTGTCTCTTTTGCCTTGTTAGGGATCAGTAATGCTAAGCTGTCCCCCCTTTGCCTGTGGTCCCTCTCCCCAAGAAAGAGCAACGCCTGGAGCCTGTTCATCATAAAGATAAGCCGGTAGAGGTTTCCAGAAATAACTCTTTTGCCATGTGGAAGGGACTGCCCCTTTTTGCCTATAAAATTGGCAAAACTCAAGAAAACACTGTTAACACCCAGCCTAGGAAAGAGAGCAGGAGAGCGTTCCGGCTCCCGTGCTGCTGAGGGTGGAAACAGCAGTGAAAATGTCTTCATGTGCCGCTGTGTGCCTAGTGCTGGCACATGGAGGTGGACAGGTCAATGACAGCAAATGAATATTCTAATAATGTTTTAATAAGTGAGTAGCACAGTAAGATTTTTACTATTAAAATGAATATTATAAAAAGATTTTTTTTCAATTGTTATTTAAGAAAACTTTATGTTGCACTTACTGTGTCAGACAATGTCCTAAGCACAGAGAGGTTAAGTAGTCTGTCCAGAAACACACAGCGAGTAAGAAGCAGAGCTGGGATTCAAGCACATAAAATTATAAAAGTGTATAAAATATAAAAAGTATATATATGTATATATTATATCAATATATTATATAGCATATAAGAACATGAAGTATATATATGTAACCATATAACATATCTAATATTAATATTTTATGCATGAAATGTAACTTATAATTTATGTATACTGTATATATAATTTATATGTGAGCTTATATAATTTTTATATGTGTAACATATCATTTATCTATTTTTATATATAAAATCTTTAAAGCATATAAAATTTGTAAGTGAGAGCATTATTAACAATATAAACCGCCTGGAAACGTCACTGACTGCCTTGGGAGGCAATGAGCTCCCCGTCATGGGACGTGTGCAGGTGAAGGCTGCAGTGCTGCCCACGGGACCTGCTGGGAGGGGCCTTGTCCAGGAGCTGCAGGTGCAGAGAACTGGCCCTTGCTTCTCAGTCCTGCTGGCCTCCCAGCAAGGGTGGGATGGAAAGGGAGCTGGCATGGTGGGTGGGTCTAAGCCAGAGTGGACAGAGAAGCTCAGAGGAAATGTCCAGAGCAGCCAGAAATGCCTGTTAGTCCTAAGTCTGGGGTTTGGGACAGTCTGGGAAACCCAGCCAATGCAGGGTGCTCAGCCATGCTGTGCTGACAGCAACACTTCTGATGGGAATCTGTGGCCAGTCCGTCTCCCCACCAACACCAGCACCCCCACACCAAACTCCCTGCTCACCAGTGCCAGCAGCAGGGGACGAGTCCATTCCCACAGAATCAGCAGAACATCGGAGGGAATGAATGGGGCTTACAGAAACGAAACTGGCAGCAGCGTGTGGCAGCTCTGCTTGGCACCAGCTTGTGTGGGGAGAGATGCTAAGACCTGCTGGGTCCTCATCCTCTGCGATCTGACTCCCAGGGAGTCGGAGTCAGAAAGACCTGGTTCTAAATTCCTACCCCGTACTTCCTGGTCTGAGTAAATCACTTGTTCTGTCTGAGCCTTATTTTCCTCCTCTATAAAATGGGATAATACTAGGCCCTATGTCCCAGGGTTGTTGAGAAAGTTCGATGAAATGCTGCACCTGCAGCAGCCAGCACAGAGCCACACACTGCAAGGGCTCAGGAGATGGGAGGCTCCTTCCCCGTCTCCTGGGTGAATCCGTGAAGATGTGCAAAATGCGGGAAAACACGTGGCCCTAAAAACAGGCAAGAATCAAGAGACGGTTCTGATCCCAGGCCCGCTACTGTCTGCCTCATGGAGTCACTTCGATCAAGTCCATTTGCCTCTCTGGGCTTTGCTTCCCTCGAGAAATGAAGGGCTTAGACCTCTAAGTTTTCCAGCCACATCACAGGAGCCCATGATAAAAACAACCATGGGCTTTGGAACGAGTGTCTGAAAAGCAGCAATGGGAGCTCTGACGTAAACCCACATTTGAGAACAACTGCAAGAGATGATGCCTCATGTAATGGTCTATTTTTATTTTTTCCTGCTAACTGTCCTGAGAGAAGGGGGTATTGGGCTCATTCCCATTAAAGATGGGGCAACAGAGGCCCAGGAAGTCCGTGTCACTCAGGGTGATAGGGAACCCTCTTCGCTTTTGCTCTCAGCTCAGCACATTCCCCACCTCCCTTTTTCTTTTTTCCAGAAAAGTAAAATAAAATCATCATAATAAGACCGTGACTCAGACACCTCTCTCTCACCCAGCCACTGGGCAGGCTCCCGACACCTCTCAGATGTGTCAGCTCTTTCACCCCATCCATGGCCACAGCCCTGACTTCGCTCTCTGAGTGTGACAGAGCTCCAGTAGCATCTGAGTCCTCCCTCCCTTACCCCCAGCCAGAAATAAAAGCCTTACTCATTTTAGTAAGAAAGAGCCAGAGCAGGGCATCACAGCTGGGCAGGGCGGGGACGGTGGGCAGCGGCATGTTTTCTCGGGGGCAGGGCATCAAAGCCGTGAGCGCTGTGAAACAACCCTGCATGCTTTGCTTGCTTTCTCTGCTTCCTCCCAAAGCAGTTCCTTATTTGGGAAGCCTCCGACTATGATCACGGCTCCATTTGCATGAGAAGTTCTTGGGAGGGAAAAAGGACTTGTCACATTTCTCCCACAAGAGTGTGTTCACACCAAGAACAAGGGAGATGCCAACAGTGGCCTTTGCCGTCACCAGAAGTGGCAGCTGAGTTGAAGAATTTCTTCCTCTAGGCACATTTCCCCTGTCTCCCTATGAGCTGACTTCTCTCTAGGGAAAGTGGATCTCCCTGTCACCAGCACAGCCTCCCCGCCCACCCTCTGTGCTCAGCACTCCAGTTAAAAACATGTCCTGTCTCTGCTACAGGTTTATGAGGCCCTGTTTCAAGGATGACAGTCTCCTCTCTGCGCAAGAACAGGAGAGCTAGGGCCAACTGTTACAAAACAGGCTTTTTGGAAGGAAGCCAGTGGGGGTGGGGAGGGAGACCCACAGTCAAACTAGGACAGCATTTCCCAGGAGGAGCCTAGCAAGACTCCACATGATTTCAATCAGGGAAGGACACCCGGCTGTTAGCCACCACCTCCCAACCAGAGCCAGAGGCATCCAGATGTCTGCAAAACATCCTGTCTCCCCCAGGTGCCATGCCTCTTCCCACCCCTAGCCTTTCCTTGCCCCTGGGGGCACACCTGAAATGCACTCCAGCCCGCACTGCTCTCCAAGACCAGTCATAATTGCTCAAACCACTCACACACGGGTGGAGTTTACAGAGTAATTTATAGCTTAAACAGTGTTGGACATGAAGTGATAAAACAAAGCGGGCCCTAAGCTACTCCTGGGCCACTGCTCCCGGGGGACGTTTCAGGATGTTACGCAGGAAGTGGCATCATGACCCTGGTTTACTCAGTGGGGGATGTGTTTCCAGGCGGAACTCCCAGCAGGAAATCAAATGCCTCTTCCGTCCAAGCTCCTGTCAAGGGGAGGGTTGAGACACAGCAGGAAAGCCTCCGGGCCTAGGGGTCAGTGCCCTCAGGTCCAGGAAGCGGGGAGCTGCAGCAGCGCTCAGCACCTGCACCCACAATCCTGAAATACTGCTGTGCACGAGGGCAAAAACAGAGAGGACTCAGTGAGGGGGGTTTGGGGGAGCAAAGCTGAGGTCCAAGGGGAGACCCAGGCCAGCAGCTCAAAGCCAAAGCCACAGACAAGCCCGGAGCAGTTTCTGCAGGCCTCACTGTCTCTTCAGGGGGAACCGACAGGAGCCCTTGATCGAGTGCCCTCAACCCCCTCACAGCTCATCGTAACTGCGGGGCGTTCTTCCCCTAGAGTGTGGATTTGGACACGTTCCACCCATCCTTAGGCCATTGTTGCTAAATACCACGTTAAGAGCCCGTCCAATATATACCTGGACCCAATGGATTCTGTGTGACTGTAGTCGTGATTCAGTCACACCAGACAAAGGCGGATGGACAGGCCCCTTTAGAGAATTCCAGCTGATGACCTCCACGGTACACCTCGGCGTCCACCATTCCCTTGAATACTTGAACTCTGCTGCTCACAGACGTCCTCCCGCCGTACCTGGAGTGGGTGATGTAGGCTGCATCCTTTCTTGGCTGCACCGTCTGACCTGGCTGTTCCTTTCCCATTTGCAGGTCACAATGTCCTCGGCTGATCACAAGCAGCTTGGCCAAATGACACCTGAGGCTCTTTGCTGTAAAAATTCTGCAGGCTGCCCTCCAAATTCAGCTCTCAGAGGGCTCAGGTTCAAAACTTACGCTCAGAGTGAAGCCCAGGGATTAAGCAAATTCAGAGCAACATGGATTTGGTCCTTTATCACCAAGCAAAGGCACAGCCCGCATCATCCGTCAAAGCCTCTATTTCGTGTTTCCATCCTCACACACTGGGAGAAGCCTCAGTTCTGTGCTCTCTCGTGATTGTCTCTCCCTTCCCGGAGGCTCCTCACTTTGCCTGCCCTTCCCCCATCAGAGTGTCATTCTTCAAGGCCACGCAGTGCTCCCCCATTCTGAATTGAGCTGGTTGAGGTCGAGAGGATGTTAACCAAACAGAGCCTGGAGCTTTTAGACCAGGGCACTTAACCTGGGACTGTTCATGGCTTCAGAAGGACGAGGGTCCCTGTGTGTGATTGTGCCCACACCCATTTTACTAGAGTGCTTTAGACAAGTTCTCAAAGTGTTCTGTCACCTAGAAAAGGCTCAAAACCAAAGCAGAATAAACATATGAGGAGAAGGTTGGAGGTGTTTGTTCACGGGTTAGTCAACACTATTTATGGAGGGCCTGCTGGGGGCCAGGCACCAAGCTGGGTGCTGAGCATACAGTGGTGATTAAAAACTGTTATTATGAGGCTGGCTGGTTAGCTCAGTTGGGTAAAGTGCGGTGTTATAACGCTCAGGTCAAGGGTTCAGATCCCTGTACCGGCCAGCCACCAAAAAGAAAGTCTCTAAAAAAACTGTCCTTGTGCTTAGAGTCTTGGGGATGGCAGGTGGGGCAGGGGGTGGGGAGCATTCGTCAAAGGCATACAAATAAATGTAAAATGCGACTCTGCAAGGAGAGACCCACTGATGAGCTCAGGAAGCCGTGAGCGGCCTGATGTGATGAAGTTTGAGGACTCAAAGATGGAGAAACGACAGGCTGCCGTCAAATCCACAAGAGCCTGGAGTGGCCGGCTCAAAGCCCGGCCATCGGAGGGACTGGCATAAGGAGAGAGTGGCAGGGAGGCCCACCAGAAGGCCGTGACTCCATCTGACAGATGAGAACAATGAGGCATGGAGAGTTTAGGCAACGGGAGAAGGTCCCGTAGGGTCCTGCTTCTATCTCACAGGGGCCTCCATCTTCCAGCACCATGGGGGGGGGGGCATTGGAAATGCCATGCATCTAAACAAGAAACTCATCCCCTACCCTCAAAACCTGTTTCCTCCTCCGGCTTAATGTTGGGTCTATGAACTCTTCAGAGGGGGGCTTGGTTAGTGGGGGCCAGGCATGTAATAGCAGACAGGTAGTGGTCTGGATGAAAAAAAATCCATCATCGGGGTGGGGGTGGGGGAAATGGCCCCATCAGTGACCCTGCAGGTCTCCTCCTCACCTGGGGGCTGGCAGGTGACAGAGGGGCCAAGGGAGCAGGCTCTGTATATCGCACCAAACCCTGCCCCAAAACCACCGGACGGAAAATCAATACAGAGCCAGACAAATTAATAGTCAATGGGTGGAGAGTTAAAAACCATAGCTGAGCTCATGTAGCTGTTTCCAATGGACAGAGCCCAGAAGCA
>NW_007741238.1:26049-26277 GCF_000696425.1 Galeopterus variegatus | reverse complement strand
GATCAGATGGCTGTAGGTGTGTGGGTTGATTTCTGGATTCTCTATTCTATTACATTGATCGGTGTGTCTGTTTTTATGCCAGTAATATACTGTTTTGGTTATTATAGCTTTGTAGTATAGTTTAAAGTCAGGTAGTGTTATGCCTCCAGCTTTGTTTTGCTCAGCAGTGCTTTGGCTATGCATGGTCTTTTGTTATTCCATATAAATGTCTGGATAGTTCTTTCCATT
>NW_007741238.1:17977-22033 GCF_000696425.1 Galeopterus variegatus | reverse complement strand
TAAGTTTAAGGAAGCCTTGAAGCTGAATGAAATGGAAATTAATTTAAACTTGGCTAAAATATATAGCTCCTAATGCTAGCATCACAAAGAAACTCTCTAATCATATATCCTCTCTTTCCTTCTTTCCTTTTCATGACGCTAAATTGACTAATATCACCAAATTTAAAATGGTAATTTTTATACAAACAAAACATAAATTTTTGTCAGGTCTAAAATGTTTTAGAAGTCCCTAAAATGAGTTATTTATATTTCTAAGCTATTTAAACTTTATGCCTAAAATTATATTAGTTTTGAGAACAAATATTTTATTGCTTCTGCTGATTCTCCTATTTCCTAGCCTGTCAGCTTGGAGAAGTGAATGTGTGAGCCCAGGGAAGGGGGTCAGTTAGGCTAACGGGACAAAGGGCAGAAAAGGGGACTAAAGAAGGAATCCCTACACTAGCATCATCTGTCAGCTTCCCCCTGGACAAGATAAATAATATGCTTATGCAAATCCCAAAAGCAAACAGAACACAAAATCAATCTCTCTCTCTCTCTCTCTCTCTCTCTCTCTTTCTCTGTGTGTGTGTGTGTGTGTGTGAGACACACACACACACACACACACAACCATACCAACATAAGGATGACACTTACCTGGTCCTAAACGCACATCTTAATGGAGGTAGACCCATGGTAAACTTCAGTCTCTGAACAGTTAAAGCTCTCATTTCATCCAGACTTAAATCACACCTATGATGAACAAACACAAAATGGGTGTTAAGACACTGAATTGTCACTGATTCCAAGGGGAACCTCCAGGATGCTCTGACCCAGCGCCCTGATAGAAGAAAGGTCTCTGTAGAATCTCTTGTTGATACTGTGCACACGGAGTGTGTAACACAGACCGTGTCTTCAATACAGTGGGCTCGGATGGAAGGAGAGAAGGAAGGATTTCCAGACAAGACCATCTTAAAACAAGACTGCAGCTCCTCCTCTTCTGCGGGGCTTTAAAAATTACACTTTCACATGTCTGAGATGACCCAAGAGCAACATGTGTGGAGATGGGGGCAAGGGACTGACCTATGTAGTACAGGGGGTGGACTGTGGTGGTCATGAGGAGTGTTACTTTGAAAGAACCTGTCCTAGCTGCCACACCTTCGAATTAACTGCATAGTTCACCTGGAGGCCACTCTTCTCTGCTGCTCCCAGTTGACGATTGCACACGGCAAGTCTCCAGAGTCAGGCCATTCCAGCCCAACGGGCAACTCCTGCTACACCCCCCTCCAGTCCACAGAGACTTTGTCATAACTGCACTGGGGTCTGAGGCTTTCCAAGCTCAACCCTTCTCTCCTACTCTCCCTTCATGGGGTTGAGTCCTGCCTGCCTGCATTGTGGAGGTACCCCCCACCAATTCAGGTCCCTGTCCTTTGTCTTTCACAGGTATTTTCCCCAATAAATCTCTTGCACATGAGAAAGCCCCATCGGAGTGTCTACTTCTCAGTGAACCCACAATGACACTGGAGGAGAGGGTCCCCCTCTGCCATCTCAAAGGTTCCAATGCAGAGCAAAGCCTGAGCCTAGAAGAATCTCACTCAGATTTCATTCCTGGCTCTGTCATTAACTGTGTGACCAATATAGAGGGACTTGGCTTCCTGGTGCCTCTATCCTCTCATCTGTAATATGGGAATGATAATTGTGTCCAATTCAGCAGGAAACCTATCAATAAACCAAAAACATTCACCAGAAAATAGTTATCTTGCAGAAAAATAAAAATTGTGAGCAAATGTTACCTGTTGCTTTGCCTCCCATGGATTTGTCCCCTTTTCCCCTGGGTGATGGAGCCACCAAAGATTACTCAAAGCCCATCTCTTATGAGCAGAGAGAAGCCCTGAAAAGGGGTTAATCTCCCAGAACCCTCAAAAGGGAGGCATTCCTTGCATTTGGGAAATTAACCACGAATTGGGGTTCTCTTCCCACATTTATTCTCCAGAGCAAGAAGTTATAGGAAGAGAACATAGGTAGGGTTTTTGCTAAGTATAGTTTAACAAGTTTAACAACAGAAGCTGGTAACATTCAGTAAGACAAGCAAGGTGACCTTCCATAATGCAATTTGCAAGAAGTTAAGTTGATCCACCAACAAAGGCTTGATTTTAGCAAACATTTTCTTATTATAGCAATTTCCCAGTATGTTTACTTATCAATCAGTAACCTGTCTGTCTTTGAACCAGCAACTTTGCCATGTTACAATTCTTTATCTTACAACAGAGACTATAGCCTGGGGAAATGTTCCTGTCTCTTGCAAGGTTAACATTTGAAAATGCAAGGCTTTGGAAAACCAGGCCCTGTGAAATACAGTTGCTTTATACTCCACAGTTACCTTTGCATTAAATAAAACCAGTGGTGCATTACAGCCAGTTTATAGCAGTTCATGAGACCCAGTTGTTAAATATTAAGAGATTTTGCAAACTGGTCACTCAACACAGCCATTATTAAAAATTGTTATAATTTTTATAATTTACTTAAATAAATTATGTTAAAATCAAAGGTAATAAATACTTACAGCTCACCACTTCCTAGTTATTTTCTTTTGTTTTACTATAATCCATGTTCTTCAGCTTATTTCTTGTATCTGCATGGTGGAAATGGTATATAAGGGGGACTTCCAGTTCCACCAAGATGCAAAAGTCCTATTCCTCCCCATCCTCCCCTTTACAATGTTACTCAATAAACAAGCATAGGAAGGTGTAAAGAAGGCAGCAGACTGCCTGGGGCACTCAGGACTTGAGGAATGACATGGCAGTGAGTTCTCTTGGTTTCCTTTTTGCTTTTCACAGGAGCTGGACAGGATGCTGCAGAAGCTCCAACCCAGAATCTCCAACAGGCACAGACAAAATGACTCCAAGAAAAGTCTGTTCTCCCTAGCTGAAGGATGAGAAAACCTTTGAGGAGATACCAACCCTACAACAAAAAAAAAACCCCATCCCCTTCCCCTGCAATTTCAGTGGGGTGGGGCAGAGTGTTGACCTAACTCCCCACCCTCTAACCCACAGAAGCAGGAAGGGGTGCTCCAATTCCTCTCTGCAAGGCTGAAAGGGGAGTTCATCTTCCACCTCTGGCCTGGCAGAAACAGGTAGCAGATCTGATTCCCACCCACTGGTGGTGTCAGTGGGCTAAGTAGAGAGCTGATCTTCTCTCCCCATGCAGCAGAAGCAGGTGAGATACCAGGGTGGCAGTAGTGGAGTCTGGTGGCGGCCACCCATACTCAGCAGTAACAAGATTTAAAAAGATTTAATAAGTCTAGTCACCCCTGTTCTTCACACAACACCTCATCGGCAAGACCTGTTGGGAACTGGGGCTCTACCCCACCTTGTATCAACAAGTCAAAGTGAGGTGGTGGGAGGGAGGGTTAGCTACCTCTTGATCTACCCCTCTCCTCCCTGGTGTCACAGAAGCCCAGCAGGGAGCTGAGCCTCACCCCCAGCCTTCTAAAACAAAGTGATATGAGCCAGCCTTTAACTTCCCCCTTTCTGATGGTGGCCCAGCCCAGTGGGGCACTGATCTTACACCACTATGTGAAGGCAACTGAGGCAGTGAGATTCAGTGCACTGCTTTCACTAAGTAGGTGTCAGCAGGGCCAAAGGGGGGAGCTGGACTTCCACCCCATACATTTTCAGCAAGTGTAAATCAGCCCAATATACATACACACCCAGCTGGCTATCCCAATACTCTTCAACAGGGGGACTTCCTGCTAAAAAGTATGTAGATATTATATAGGATCCAGAGCCTTGTAATAAAATATCCAAAAAGTCCAGGACACCATCAAAAACTACTCATTATGTATATACCAAAGAATATACCAAAACCCATCACAGTATGAATGATAAAGAAAACAAGAGATACCAATACTGAGAATTGGAATTCAATCAGACATTGAAATGATCTGACCAGAATTTTAAAGCAACCATTACAACAATGCTTCTATAAGCAATTACAAATTCTCTTAAAACAAGTGGGGAGGGCCGGCCCGGCGGCGCACTGGAGAGTGCGCCGTGTGGGAGCGTGGTGGCGCTCCCGCCA
>NW_007741238.1:2891-16994 GCF_000696425.1 Galeopterus variegatus | reverse complement strand
CTTCCAGTTCCACCAAGATGCAATAGTTCTATTCCTCCCCATCCTCCCCTTTACAATGTTACTCAATAAACAAGCATAGGAAGGTGTAAAGAAGGCAGCAGACTGCCTGGGGCACTCAGGACTTGAGGAATGACATGGCAGTGAGTTCTCTTGGTTTCCTTTTTGCTTTTCACAGGAGCTGGACAGGATGCTGCAGAAGCTCCAACCCAGAATCTCCAACAGGCACAGACAAAATGACTCCAAGAAAAGTCTGTTCTCCCTAGCTGAAGGATGAGAAAACCTTTGAGGAGATACCAACCCTACAACAAAAAAAAAACCCCATCCCCTTCCCCTGCAATTTCAGTGGGGTGGGGCAGAGTGTTGACCTAACTCCCCACCCTCTAACCCACAGAAGCAGGAAGGGGTGCTCCAATTCCTCTCTGCAAGGCTGAAAGGGGAGCTCATCTTCCACCTCTGGCCTGGCAGAAACAGGTAGCAGATCTGATTCCCACCCACTGGTGGTGTCAGTGGGCTAAGTAGAGAGCTGATCTTCTCTCCCCATGCAGCAGAAGCAGGTGAGATACCAGGGTGGCAGTAGTGGAGTCTGGTGGCGGCCACCCATACTCAGCAGTAACAAGATTTAAAAAGATTTAATAAGTCTAGTCACCCCTGTTCTTCACACAACACCTCATCGGCAAGACCTGTTGGGAACTGGGGCTCTACCCCACCTTGTATCAACAAGTCAAAGTGAGGTGGTGGGAGGGAGGGTTAGCTACCTCTTGATCTACCCCTCTCCTCCCTGGTGTCACAGAAGCCCAGCAGGGAGCTGAGCCTCACCCCCAGCCTTCTAAAACAAAGTGATATGAGCCAGCCTTTAACTTCCCCCTTTCTGATGGTGGCCCAGCCCAGTGGGGCACTGATCTTACACCACTATGTGAAGGCAACTGAGGCAGTGAGATTCAGTGCACTGCTTTCACTAAGTAGGTGTCAGCAGGGCCAAAGGGGGGAGCTGGACTTCCACCCCATACATTTTCAGCAAGTGTAAATCAGCCCAATATACATACACACCCAGCTGGCTATCCCAATACTCTTCAACAGGGGGACTTCCTGCTAAAAAGTATGTAGATATTATATAGGATCCAGAGCCTTGTAATAAAATATCCAAAAAGTCCAGGACACCATCAAAAACTACTCATTATGTATATACCAAAGAATATACCAAAACCCATCACAGTATGAATGATAAAGAAAACAAGAGATACCAATACTGAGAATTGGAATTCAATCAGACATTGAAATGATCTGACCAGAATTTTAAAGCAACCATTACAACAATGCTTCTATAAGCAATTACAAATTCTCTTAAAACAAGTGGGGGAAAAAAGAGCAGAAAAATTCATGAAAGAAATACCAGTTATAAAGAAGAATAAGATGAAAATTATACAACTGAAAAATATGATAACCAAAATAAAAACCTCACTGGATGAACTCAACAGTAGTGTAGGTGACAGAGGAATCAGTGAACTTGATGACAAATTGCTATGATATGAATATTTTTGCCCCCAAATTTATATGTTGACTACTAATCACCAAGGTAATGGTATTAGAAGGTGGGGACTTTCAGAGGTGATTACATCATAAGGGATCCACCCTCATGAAAGGGATTAGCGTCTTTATAAAATAGGCCCTACAGAGCTACCTTGCCCCCTCCATCATGAGAGAAAACAGTGAGAAGTAACCATCTATGAACTAGAAACAAGAATCTAACCAAACGCACAAATCTGCCGGTGCCTTAGTCTTGGACTTCCCAGCCTCCAGAGCTGTAAGAAATAAATTTCTGTTGTTTAAAAGACACCCATTCTAAGATGTTTTGTTGTAGCAGCCTGAAGAGACTAAGACACAAATCATAGAATTTATCCGATCTGAACAACAAAGACTAAAAAATAAGACAAATCTTTCTCAGAAAACTTTGGGACAATAACAACAGAGCCAACAGCTATATCTTCAGAGTTTCAAAAAGAAAGGAGAGAGAGACTGGGACTGAAAAAGTACTACCAGATGTAATGTCTAAATATTACCCATACTTGGCAAAAGACATAATAAACCTACAGAGGCAGGAAACTGAGCAAACAACTGGATAAACACAAAGAAACCAATGCCAGGAAACATCATAATTAATTTTCTGGAAACTAAAAACAAAGAAAAGAAATCTCAAAGGCAGCTAGAGAAACAATGCATTATTTATAGGGAAACACCAACTAGAATGACAGCTGACTTCTCATTTGAAACCACAGAGGCCAGAAGGAAATGGATCAACATTTTTCAAGTACTGAAACAAAAGAACTATCAATGGCAAATCTTATATCCAGCAAAAATATCCTTAAGGAATAAAGAGGAATAATAAAAACATCTTGACAAACACTAAGGCAAATTTTGCTAGCAAACCTACCTTGAAAGAATGGCTGAAAGTAGTTCTCTAAACAGATAGGAAATGATGATTGTGAGGAAAATAGAATAGTTCAGTCAGGCCCCCTCATCTCCAGGCTGGTTGGGGGTGGTGCAGCACATCCTTTGTAAACAAGTTGTGTGTGGGTGGAGTTAGTGCACATGCACCCATGTATCTTTTTAGTTTTGTTGCTATTGTGTGTTCTTGAGTTTGTGAAGCAGCAGCTGGGTGGCAGAGCTCATGTCTAAAAATAAAGCATGTTTACTTTGCTGGCAGCTGCTGTTTTTCTTTGGACTTTGCCAGGAGCAGTTGAGTTTCTGAGTTTCTTTGGACTGCTTAGCTCTTGGACATGTCTGTGCTGAATAAAGACTATTCTTTCTTCACCTATGGTTCCAAGGACCTTTTTCTTTCTTCACCTATGGTTCCAAGAATAAAGACTATTCTTTCTTCACCTATGGTTCCAAGGACCTTTTTCCTGTTACCTAGCTTGTAGACCTGTGTATGAAAGGTTTGTGACCCAGTCTGGACAACAGGCTTGAGGGGTCTGTAAGTTACAGACCCAGCCCTAGCTCTACAATGATAAAAGGCTAAAGTCTTCAGAAAGGAAACAACATCAGAATGGGTAAAAATAAGACATAAATTTGGTAGACTAGACTACTTCCCTTGAGTTTCTTTTAAGAGACTTTTTTAGAGCAGTTTTAGGTTCATGGCAAAATTGAGAGGAAGGTACAGAAATCTCCCATACAGCTTCTGCCTCTACATGTGCATAGCCGCCCTGCTATCAATATCCCCCACCAGAGTGGTACATTTGTTATAATTGATGAACTTATGTTACAGAACAGACTGCCCAGAAACCAAGTGTCACTCAGAGGGTTGGAGAACTCAAAGATTTATTACACCAGCAGGCCCACAGGAGTTCACACTCCAAAGTCTGAGCTCTGACTCCAGGCTTGCAAAGGGTTACATAGGTTACATTCTTCTGGGGTTGTAGGTTTCTTTTTTCAAAATCCACGGGGCAGGGTCTAAGCTGATACAAAAGCTGATCAGTGTTACAAAAGTAAAACAAAAAACAAAAATCGGAAGTACAGGTGCAGGTTTAAGTTTTTCTGGGTTTGTCCATAACCACTTGTTTTTCTGGGCTTGTCCATATCGCTTACATTGACACATCATTATCAATTAAAGTCCATAGTTTACATTAGGGTTGACTCTTGGTGTTGAATGTATTCTACTGGGTTTGGACATACAGAGTAGTTTCACTGCCCTAAAAAATCTGCTGTGCTATGCCTATTCATCCTTCCCTCCCCCAACCCCTGGCAACCACTGGTCTTTTTGCCTTTTCCAGAAGGTCATATAATTGGAATAATGTGGTACAGTTGTCCCTCGGTATGTGTGGAGGATTGGTTGCAGGACCCCTTGCAAATACCAAAATTGCAGAGGCTCAAGTCCCTTATATAAGATGGCATAGTATTTGCATATAACCTAAGTAATCCTGTATGCTTTAAATCATCTCTAGATTACTTAAAATACCTACTACAGTGTAAATGCTATGTAGTTTTTATATTGCATTTTATTTGTATTACTTTTATTGTTGTATTTGTTAATTTTTATTATTCTTTTTATAATGCATATTTTTGATCCATAGTTAGTTGAATCTATGGATGCAGAACCTATGGATACAGAGAACTGATTGTATGTAGCCTTTTCAGATTGGCTTCTTTCACTTAGTAATATGCATTTAAAGTTTCTCCATGTCGTTGCAAGGCTTGATGACTCATTTCTTTTTAGCACTGAATAATATTCCATTGCCTGGAGGTGCCACAGATTATTTATCCATTCATCTACTGAAGAACATTTTGGTTCTTTTCAAGTTTTGGCAATTACAAATAAAGTTGCTATAAACATCCATATGTAGGCTTCTGTGTAGAAGTAAGTTTTCAATTCCTTTTCATAAATATCAATGAGGACCACTGCTGGATCATATGGTAAGAATATGTTTAGTTTTGTAAGAAATTGCCAAACTGTCTTCTATTTGTGGCTATACCATTTCACATTCCCATCAGCAATGAATGAAAGTTCTTACTGCCAGCATTTGGTGGTGTTAGTGTTTTGGATTTTGGCCATTCTAATAGATGTGTAGTGGTATCTCATTGTTGTTTTAATGATGAACTAGGATGTGGGGCATTACTTCATATGCTTCTTTGCCATCTGTGTATCTTCTTTGATGAGGTATCTGTTAAGATCTTTGGCCCATTTTTTAATCAGGTTGCTTTCATATTGTTGAGTTTTAAGAGTTCTTTGTACATTTTGGGTAACAGTCCTTTATCAGATGTTTCTGTTGCAAATATTTTCTCCCAGTCTGTGGCTTGTCTTTTCATTCTCCTAACATTGTCTTCCACCAAGCAGGCATTTTTAATGTAAATAAAGTTAAGCTTTTCAGTTATTTTTTTTGATGGATGCCTTTGCCAAATCTAAGGTCATCTAGATTTTCTCCTGTGTTATCTTCTAGGAGTTTTATAGTTTTGCATTTTACATTTAGTCTGTACCCTATTTTGAGTTCTTTTTTGGGAAGGGTATAAGGCCTATGTCTAGATTTGGTTTTTTGCAGGAGGATGTCCAGTTGCTCCAGCACCATTTATTGAAAAGGCTATCTTTTGCTCCTTTGTCAAAGATCAGGTGACTATATTTATTTGAGTCTATTTCTGGCCTTTCTATTCTGTTTGATTGATCTATGTGTCTATTTTACCAATATCACACTCTCTTGATTGCTCAGCTTTATAGCAAGTCTTGAAGTCAAGTAGTGCTTATCCTCCAATATTGTTGTTCTTCAGTTTTATGTTGGCTATTGTGAGTCTTTTGCCTCTCCATATAAAATTTAGAATCAGTTTGTTGATACCCACAAAATAACTTGCTGGGATTTTTTTTTTCCTTTTTGTCTTTTTTACTGACTGGCAACAAGATCGCAACCCTCAGCAGACATTATAATGATAAAAGGATCAATCCACCAAGAAGACATAGCAATCCTAAATGTGTACACACCAAAGAATGGAGCCTCAAAACACATAAAGCAAAAACTGATAAGTCACAACATATAGCACTCTGGGACCAATCAGAAGATAGATATCATGCAGTAGGGTAAATAGGCAAAGTTTAATATAAAAGATTATTAATTATGGTAAAAGAGCTACTGTTAAATATAGGGAAATTTTATGTGACACCCTAGCATTAAGGGAGAGCACCCAAAGAAGGAAACACTTGGAAGGGATTCAGATCTCACTGGAAAAGGTGTGGTTCAGCCCACCAGATAGCAGAGAAGTTTGCTGGTTTGGCCACACTGGAGTTGGTCTGGAGTTGCTGGGCAACCTACAGACCATCTTCAGGAGTGTAGGCGGGGAAGGAAGCCATCAGCAACTGACATATGCATATGCAGTAGAACTGCAGGCACCACTGAGGACAGGAGGGCTTCAGAGCACATAGGCCATCCAGGACCTTGCAAAGATGTGGGGCCAGCTAAAGTTTAGCCTCAGCCTGCTTCCACGAAAAGTTCTGGAGTACGAATGAGATCACAGAGTTGTCCCACTTTGTTAGTTGGTTACTGGCTGCAGGGTATTCCAAAGGAGAAAACATAACCTCAGGCATTTCCAGGGAAGGTAACTCCCATAGTCAATGACAATTCAAGGGAAAAGTATTCAGCTGTGAGTTGATACTAATCAACATTCACAGAGATAGTGGATGAATATACAGGCCTGGTAAAGGCACTTGGAGTATCAACAGCAATTATTGCTATAGCAGCTGACTAAAGAAGTTAGAAAAAGAACACATTAAAATAAAGGAAAAGATAAAGAATAAATTGTTAAAGAAAAAAATCAGAAAATAATCAGAAAACAGAAAAGTAGTAACTAATAAATCCAAAGGCTGGCTCTTGGAAAATAACCACAAGAGGTTTCTGCTGAGCATTATTCTGGCTGTGTTAGCCAATGCAATTAGATAAGAGAAAAAATCAGAAAAATCAAAATTAGAAAGAAACAAGGGCCGGCAGGTGGCTTACTCGGGAGAGTGCGGTGCTGATAACACCAAGGCCATGGGTTCGGATCCTATACAGGGATGGCCGGTTAGCTCACTGGCTGAGCATGGCGCTGACAACACCAAGCCAAGGGTTAAAAAAAAAATAGAAAGAAACAGGTGAAATTATCACTATTTTCAGATGATGCATGTGGTAGATTGAATTGTATTAATGGCACCTATGCCTCACCTCTCCTTGATTCCTGCCCTTTGATACTGCAGTTCTCATTAAAAAGGCAGAATTTATACCTCACCCCTTCAATCTGGAATTGGCCATGAGACTTGCTTTGGCCATTAAGATACTGGCAGATTTGAGAGAAGCAAAGGCTTGGAAAGTGCTTGTGCATTTCTCTTCCTCTCTTGCTCCTCTGCAATCATCAAGGGAATAAGCTTGAGCTCATCCAAGAACATGCCTGGGTCTGCCTGCTATGGGGGATATAAAGTAAAAGATGTGTAAGAAGAGCTCACTTGGCTCATCCAAAGCCGTCCTAGACCAGCCCACCTCTAGGCTACCCTCAAGCATGTGAAAGAGAGCAGCGAAGTCACAGGAGCTGCCTATCGAAGTCACAGGAGCTGCCTATCGAATCCACAGCTGACTAAGTCACATGAATAAGCCCAGGTAAAACAAGAAGATCCTCCCGGTCACTCACAGATTTATGATCAACTTAAAACCAGAAGATCCTCCCAGTCACTCACAGATTTATGATCAATAATAAAGAATTGTTGTTTTGAGCCACTACATTTTGCATTGTAGATGATCAACAATAAAGAATTGTTGTTTTGAGCCACTAAATTTTGCATTGTAGCTAACTGGTACAATATGATTGCGTACTGGAAGCCTCCTAGAAAATCTACTAAAAACTACTATAAACAATAAGAGTTAGCAGAATACACAAAAGATATAAGAAATCAATAGCTTCAATATAGATACATAAAAAAAAGTTAGAAAATGCAAGAAAGATTCCATTTGCAAAAGTAAAAAATGAAAAGAAAAATATACCTAAGAATAAACTTTTAAAATGTACAGATCTTATATAACAAAAGTTTTAAAACACTTCTAAAGGACACAGAGAAGACTTAAACAAATAAAAATGTGTACCATGTATTAATAGAAGACAATGGCATAAAGAAATCAATTCCCCCTAATTTATACATTGAATATGATCCCAATGAAAATGCCAACAAGGGATTTCAAAGTTCATATGTAAAAGGAAACAAACAAAAATAGTCCAGAAAACTCTAAAATTGAGGAGCTATGATGTCTATCAAACAATAAGATGTGTGATACGGCCTTAGTAATTCAAATGGTGCAAAATAGGTGGACAGACCAATGGAATAAAATAGGATGTAGAGAAACAGAAGTAAATATAGATGGAAATTTAATATATGTAAGACAAAGCCAGTATATGAAATCATGGGAAAATAAAACATTACTGATTTGTTCCAGTTGAGTAGCCAAATGGAAAAATAAAATGAAGTCAGATCCCTATTTCACACCATATACCAGAATAAATTTAAAATAAATCAATACCTACGTAGAGGAAAATAAAATCACCAAGTATTAAAATAAAACATGAAAAATTATTTCATAATCTTAATTCAAAAAAATGTTTCTAAATATGACACACTATTTAGAACGTATAAAGACTAATAAACTTAATAACAAAAACTTCCACATGACAAAAACACCATTAAGAATATTCAAAAGACAAATTGAGACAAAATATCTGTTACTGATGTCATTGCAAAGGAGCCAATCTTCCTAATTAAAAAGCTCCTATAATTCATTAGAAAGGACCAAGTGGACAAACAATGTGAACAGATGGGGCCACAGAACAGAAAACACAAATGGCACTTAAATTTTTTTAAATCCCTGCTCTCAGATGCCATAAGAGAAACACAATTTAAAAACACACTGAGAGTTCTGGTCAAGATGGTGGAATAGATAGTCCCCAGCGTCACTCTCTCCCACAAATCAACCAATTTACAAGTATAAAAAAGCAACAACAGCCAGGCTGGGGCCTCTAGAGCTCAGAGGAGGAGAAGGAGATACCTACAGAGTGCATGAAGGTGGTTGAAATCATGATGAGAGAAAGAAAACACCGCTCCAACCATTTTGTGCCATGCCACTTTCAGGCTGGAGCTGCTGAGCACATGGAGCAGGAGCTGGCAAAAGCCACAGCTGTGCCCTTCGGACAAAGTGGCTTTGAGGCGGCAGAGGAGAAGGGGGTCTTGGTGGCCCCCAGGCCAGCAAGACCACTAATTGGGTTCCCGTGGACCCACACAGGATGAGGAGCCAGAACAACTCAAAAAAAGGAGCCACTCAGAGGCCAGTGAGTCATCATAAGGGACCAGCACATGACCTGTCCCATGGGAAGTGTTTGCAACACAGGCAGTGGGGGAGACAGGCCCACCAGGAGAACACTGGGGCACAGCAAGGACAGCAGACCGGCACCCCAATCAGTGCAGGAACACTCAGAGGAGACTGGTCAGGAATATAGAATTGCACGGGGCGCAGTTTGATGAAAAGGCTCAGGCCCAGATCAGAGTTTCTACACAAGCCAGGTACACCAGGTCTCTGGAGAGCTGGGAGTACCTACAAAGTCAACCATTAAAACCAAGCTGCACAAAAAGCCTTCTCTAGGGAAATAGCAGCAAAGCAGCAATTTAGTTCAACCACAGAGCTCAAGTGCTGGTCCCCACAGGAAGTTCCCCCATTTTAGAAGTAAGCAAAGGACAAAAAATTAGTTCGAGCCCAGGCACACCACCAGTGCCTCGGGGCCTGCCCAGGGACCTGAGATATGGATCTGGGGACTGGACCCCATCCCCCACAACCAGGCACACCACCAGCACCAAGGAGCCTGCCAAAAACATCGCCTCCATGTGGGTGGTCCACCACAGCAACCACAATAACCACACCTGCCACGAAAGCGGCTAGACACCACAACCACCACACAGACGGTCCACAGCCACTGGAGTGCATTGACACAAGGAGAGTCACCAGCAGAGACGAAAGAAAAGAAGAGTTTGTCTCTCTCCACAAAGCCCATTCCAGAGTGACAGAAGAAGCATTTGCTCTATGATAATATTGGGGGACCTGAACACCCCTCTCAGCATTGGACAGATTGTCTAGGCAACAAATCAACAGAGTAACCATTACTCTTTCAGAAAGAGAGAAAAAATCTAGGGTAATTAGAGAGGGGAGGAGGGAGGGAGTGGGGTATGGGGAGAGATTGGACTAGAGCCGTAAAGAGTAAGTATGACTTGTAATAATATATATGCTAGTAATATTGATTTGATCAACCTATGTCAATGTTGAACCCAAAAATATGCATAATTAATGAGACAATAAAAAATATTTTTAAAAAATTCACTCTCCCACAAAAAAAAACCACACTGAGATACTAATTTTCACCCATCGCATGAACAAAATCTAGACAGTCTGACAACACACTATGTTGACAAGGTTGTAGGAATGGACACTGTCGTGCACTAAACTGGGGGAACGCAGGAGGGAGGGAGGCAAGGTATAAACTTCTACAATCTCTACATGTGGCAATTACACCATATCTATCAAAATTATAATGAACCTAGCTTTTGATTCAGCAATTCCACTTCCAGAAATTTATCCTTTGAATGTCCTTACACATGTGAGAAGTATGTGTAAGTACGGAGTAATATAAGCTATAGAACCTTTTATATATACATAAAAACTGTAGTATTAATTGAATTATGAACTCCGTAATCAAAAAGAAAAATGGGTCAAGAAAAACCTCAAACTACAAGGACTAGACACCAAAGCCTATGGGAATGCCATGAAGCATGTCACAGTCAAGATTCTGAAACAAGGGCTGGCCCCGTGGCTCACTCAGGAGAGTGTGGTGCTGATAACACCAAGGCCACAGGTTCGGATCCCATATAGGGATGGCCAGTTAGCTCACTGGGTGAGCTTGGTGGTGACAACACCAAGACAAGGGTTAAGATCCCCTTACTGGTCATCTTTTATAAATAAATAAATAAATAAATAAATAAGAAAGATTCTGAAACAAATGTTATTAGCTATTTTCTTTACATTTCCATTTTGGTAACTTTACTATAAAATGGTTGTTATTTGTCTATTTTTAAAATCCCAAAGTTACATCTATTCTCACATTGTTAAGCTTCCTGCTTATACTGATCCCAAACGTCTCACAGGTGCCAAATCCTAGCAGTGATTTTATGTTAATCCATGCAGAAAAATAAGACACATTGCATGAATAGAAGAGGACCATTAACGCACAGATAATACACGCACTGGCCAAAAGAACTGGAGAAACTATTTACAACTACAAAATAGTTACTCACAGTAGCACAACACTAAAAACACGTGAAAGTCCATCAATAGAGGAATGATTGAATAAAACATGGTAAATCTGTACAATGGAATATTATATGAAAAAGAAAAATCTCTGTATGTGCCAATTTGGAAAAATTACCAAGATATATGTGTTTCAATGAAAAAAATTCAGGTGCAAACAAGTGAATGTATTACTTTTGTTGTCCAAAAAATGGATAGAGAAGATTATATATTTGCAAGCATAAGTGTGGGATTTTTTTTATTTTTAATTTCTTTAAGGACACACCAGAAACTGGGAAAGTGCTTGCCTGTTGTGTTCATGGGGCGCAGTTCATGGGGGATATGAGGCAGATGAGGAGCAGTACTCTACCTTGTTATGCTTTCTGACTTTTGAACCCTGTTAAATTAATACCTACTCAAAAAAAAAAAAAAAAAAGTTTAAAATTTATTTTAAATTGTACATTTGAAAACAACCACTAGATGGGGTCATTTCTTCATTTGAAAAGGATGAATGCACCGTAAAACATTCAGTCAACAGAAATGAAAGTTGGATGAAACTCTCTATTTGTCTGAAAACTTGAACATCTGTTTATTATAAGAGTATCTAAATTTCTAACCCTTTCCAAGCAAAAAAGTGACAATCTCATCTCAGCAGTGGAAAAGTCAGGATTTCAGAAATACTCCCAAGCACTCCAAACCCCTAAGCAACATGCATATTTGATGTGTATTTTCTATCTTTAAATACAAACTTCCACATTTAACAACCTTGGTAGGTTATCTAAAATACTATTTGTTTTACAGTGAGATATAAATCATACTTTAAAATGTTTCCTGGTATTTTCACAGCTATAATTCCTCTTTTCTGTCTTCTTGGGTCTGTAAGATATGAAGATACAGTAAATATTGTCCCTACACGTCAGACTGCAGACAGAGGCCTGAAGGAATGAAGACACTGGTCAGGTGCTGGGGTGGACAGACGGCTTTACTGCTGGAATTAGGAGTCGGGCCTCACATGCTGAGGGACATCTGGGGGACAGCTGTGGGGGCAGCGTTCAGGTAGAGAGGGCCTAGCTCTGCCCAGCAGCTCCACTGATGGAGTGTGGATGTATTATCCTCCCAGAACTCATGGAAATCTGATCCTCAGTGTGGCAGTTTCAGTCACAGGGGTGGATCCTTCATGAATGGATTAATGCTCTCCCTAGGTGGGGGGGATTGATGAGTGAGTTCTCGCTCTATTAGCTCCCACGAGAGCTGGTTGTTTAAAAGACCCTGGCAAGGACTGGCCCGTGGCTCACTCAGGAGAGTGTGGTGCTGATAACACCAAGGCCACGGGTTCGGATCCCATATAGGGATGGCCGGTTAACTCACTGGGTGAGTATGGTGCTGACAACACCAAGTCAAGGGTTAAGATCCCGTTACCAGTCATCTTTTAAAAAAAAAAAAGACCCTGGCACCTTCTCTCTTTCTTCCTCTCTCTTGCTTCCTCTCGCCATCTGATCTTCTTGTACCTGCTGGCTGCTGCCACTTTCCACCATGAGTAGAAGCAGCCTGAGGCCCGCGCCAGATGCACCTATCCCAGAATCATAAGCCAAATAAACCTCTGCTCTTTATAAATTACCCAGTCTCAGGTATTCCGTTACAGCAACACAAAACGGGCTAATACACCCACCATCATCTCACTTATCTATCGGTGTTCTGTATAGGATTTAGCTTGGGAAAACGGTCCTATTACAAAGAACAAGCTTGAAAACCTCTGAGCTAAAGCATGTCACCAGCAAAAACTCAAGCAAAAGATACTAGTTTCACCTTCCTGCAGAGAGGTTAGAAGGCAAAGCATGTCACCAGCAAAAACTCAAGCAAAAGATACTAGTTTCACCTTCCTGCAGAGAGGTGAGGAGGATGGGCATCCAGCACAAGAGAAACGCCTCTCCAGGGAGCCTGTCACACGGGACCAGGGCCAAACCACAGGTACTAAGAAAAAAAAAATCAAATCATGCATACTTATTAGAACGGCTAAGATAAGAAATGCTGAGTGTTAAGGAGGATGCTAGCAACCGCATCTGTCATTCACTGGTGATAGGAATGGAAAATGGTACATCCACGTTGTTGAAACATAGATGAACCTGGAGAAACTTATGTTGAATTAAATAAGCAAAGCACAGAGGGATAAACACCACATGTGCTCACTCATATGTGGGAGCTAACAGACAAAGGAAGGAAGGATAGCAAGACCACAGTAGTGCCGTGATCCAACAGAGGGAGGGAACACTCCTAGGGCTACAAAGTGGAGTGGGGGGAGAGGGGAGGGAGAGGGAGGTTAGGAGACAATTGGGTGGTAGCACGGGGTACAAAACTAATTTCTGGTAATGGGTATGCCCCAGTATGAATCTGGCCCTCACATCATGGGCAGGAGGGATGACAATTAGCTTTGTTACTCATGAATATTTCTAATAAATAAATAAATAAATAGATAGATAAATAAAAAGTAATGGAAAATGGTACAGCCACTCTGGAAAAGTTTGACAGTTTCTTATGAAGTTAAACATACACTTTTCATACAACCCAGAAATCCCACTCCTAGATATACACCCAGGAGAAATGAACCCTTTGTTTACAAAAGACAGCAACGACAACAACAAGCCTGTACACAAATGTTTATAAGCAGCTTTATTTGCAAATATCAAAAACTGGAAACAATCCAGAAGCCCCTCACCTGGGGAATGAGTAAATGAACTGTGGTACATCCGTACGATGCTCAGCGATAAAAAAGTGTGAACTACTGATGCACACAACAATGTGGATGTATCTCCAAGGCGTTGTCTTGACTGAAAAAAAAGCCTATCTCAGAAGGTTCCATACTATATGATTCCAGTTTTATAACATTCTCAGAATGACAAAATTAAGTAACAAAGAATATTTCAGTGGCTGCCAGGGGTTAGGGCTATGGGAACAGTCTGACTCTAAAGGGGAAACACAGGAAATTTCTTTGTGATGTCATGAACCCTGGTTGTGGTGGTAGTTATACAAAACTACACATGGGACAAAACTTCACAGGACTACACACACACACACACACACACACACACACGCTCTCTACTTCATGAAAGAGGATACACAAATGGCCAATAAGCACAAAAAAGTGCTTAACATCATCAGTCACCATGGAAATGTTTACTAAAGCCACTTGAGATATAAGTATGCACCCCCCTGAATGGCTAAAACTTTTTTTTAAAAGATGACTGGTAAGGGGATCTTAACCCTTGACTTGCTGTTGTCAGCACCA
>NW_007741238.1:0-1952 GCF_000696425.1 Galeopterus variegatus | reverse complement strand
GTGGCCTTGGTGTTATCAGCACCACACTCTCCCAAGTGAGCCATGGGCTGGCCCCTTAGAATTTGTTTTAAACAACGACACCACCTAATGTTGGCAAGGATGTGAAACAATTAGAACTCTTGTACCTTGTCATGAACATATAAAAGAGTACAAGCCCTTTTTAAAAAGATCTGGCAGATTTCATGAAATTAAATATTTACGTATCCTATGACCCAAAATTACTCATATTATCTACCCAAGAGAAATGAAATTGAATGTTCACAAAAATTCTTATAGAAGAATTTTCATATTAACTTTATTCATAATAGCTCCAAACTGGGAACAGCCCAGATGTCCATAGATAGGATAACCGATAAACAAACTACGCTCCATTCTTAGAATGGAATATTACTGATAAAAATAAATGTACTACTGATACACATAAATGACATATATTAATCTAGAAAACATTATACTGAGCTCTTTGGGGTCATCTGCTCTGGAGGAAGCCAGCTGACAAGATGTGAGGACACTCAAGCAGCCTTATGAAGAAGTCCACGTGGGGAGGAACTGAGGTCTCCTGCCAACAGCCACGTGAGTGGGCCATTTTAGAAGTGAATTTTCCAGCCCCAGTCAAGCCCTGGCCAACATCCTAAATGCCACCTTATGAGAGACCCCAAGCCAGAGCCACCTAGCTAAGAGGTGCTGAAATTCCTGACCCACAGACACCATGTGATACAAAATACTTAAAAAGTTTGCAGAAAAAGAGAACTGAAAGATAATATAAATCTTTCCATGAACTTTTTTTTTTGTCTTTTTCCGTGTCCGGCAACGGATCGCAACCCTCAGTGTCGCCCCCNCCAAGAGAAATGAAATTGAATGTTCACAAAAATTCTTATAGAAGAATTTTCATATTAACTTCATTCATAATAGCTCCAAACTGGGAACAGCACAGATGTCCATAGATAGGATAACCAATAAAGAAACTACGCTCCGTTCTTAAAATGGAATATTACTGATAAAAATGAATGTACTACTGATACACATAAATGACATATATTAGTCTAGAAAACATTATACTGAGCTCTCTTGGGTCATCTGCTCTGGAGGAAGCCAGCTGACAAGATGTGAGGACACTCAAGCAGGCTTATGAAGAAGTCCACGTGGGGAGGAACTGAGGTCTCCTGCCAACAGCCTCGTGAGTGGGCCATTTTAGAAGTGAATTTTCCAGCCCCAGTCAAGCCCTAGCCAACATCCTAAATGCCACCTTATGAGAGACCCCAAGCCAGAACCACCTAGCTAAGAGGCACTGAAATTCCTGACCCACAGACACTATGTGATACAAAATACTTAAAAAGTTTGCAGAAAAAGAGAATTGAAAGATAACATAAATCCTTCCATGAACTTTTTGAAGTACCCTTGTACATATTACTGTTTAGACTGCTAAATTTTGGAGTAATTTGTTACATATCAATAGATAATTAATATACGTGGTATTGTCATGAACACACACAAAATTGGTAGACATGAACTAGTATCTTTAAAAACACTAATAGTACATACTACACCAAGAACAAAGGCATGAATCATACACTTATAGCCCAGTAAATTATCACAAAGTAAACCCATGTGCACAATCCTGCTCAAGCCAAGGAAAAGCACGTTGCAGTACCAGCACACAGAATCCCCCCTCAGCTGCCTCTGTCCGGCCTGTGCCAGCCACTATCCTGACTTTTAACTCCATAAATTATTTTTTACTTCTTTTGAATATTAAAGAAATGAAATTGTCCAGTAGGTATTTTGTATCTGGCTTCTTTCACTCAATATGGCTAATGAGAGTTATCTCGAATGTCCATTGCACCTGTAGGCCAATCATTTTCATTGCTGTATAGGATTAAATTGAGTTAATGTGCCACCAAAACTATGCTGAGTGAATAACTATGTCATTCCATTTATGTTAAATTCTACAACAG
>NW_007741237.1:31932-32492 GCF_000696425.1 Galeopterus variegatus | reverse complement strand
ATATTCTTTCTTCATTGGCAAATTTGGAGGATCAATATTTTATCTTATTAAAAGAGGCTATGGTATATGTATTATATTGTTGGGAGAAAATTTTGTTGAACTGAGGTTATCCAGTTTATAGATTATCATAGACTGAAATCTGGGCACCTAAGAAACACCCTGTATTTTTAGGTTAGATGTGGAGCATCGCTGAAAAGATTTTTGTGTAACGTGCTTAACGAACTTACTCCAGTGCTTGGCTGATAGCAAACAAATAAGAAATGTTGGCTATCGGTGTCACTATCGACAACCACAACAACAAATATTGGGTGCCTGCTGTTTCAGAAACAGTACTGTATAGGAATATAACAGTAAACAGTAGAGACATGTGCTTATGTAGCTTGTTTTCTGCAGCTGGGTTGTCCAATATGTAGTTCTTAGCCACATTGGGATGCTAAATTTTAAGTTACATCAATTAAAATTAAACAAAACTAAAATTTAGTTTCTCAATCACACTAGACATATTTCAAGTAGTTAGTAACCACATGTGACCAGTGGCTACTATTGGGATAGCACAGATT
>NW_007741237.1:26030-26520 GCF_000696425.1 Galeopterus variegatus | reverse complement strand
GAGATCATTAAAAGTGAAAACTCATGATAAATACAGCATGATTAACACATTGCTAACACATTAATGGAGCATGCAGTAATTGGGAGTCAGAAATAATCTATTAGAGAAAAAGAACTGGAACTGCAGGTCTAAACATCCACTGCAATAAAATATTCTTTCTTCATTGGCAAATTTGGAGGATCAATATTTTATCTTATTAAAAGTGGCTATGGTATACGTATTATATTGTTGGNTATACAAATAGGGACATGACTAGTGGCTCCCTCTCTATTTTTTAGCCTCACCAAATAGCACTTTACTGTAAGGTTATGTTGTTAAGAAACGGTTAAGTTTAATTTTATCTGTTTAAAAATGTATTTTTATTTAAATTTTATGAGTTAAAACATTTTATTGAATTATAGTTTCATGTCTTAGAAAGTACTTTGATGAGAATATTATGGCATACATTAGAAACAAGTCAGGCTACTAGGGAAAGAGAGAAATTTGAAAC
>NW_007741237.1:25545-25914 GCF_000696425.1 Galeopterus variegatus | reverse complement strand
CTTGTAGAGGGTTAGAAATCTTGATTCTCATTTGATTTTTAAAATAAGTTTTTTAGGTAAACGTATGTTTTAGGCAACAGTCTATGGTCAGGGGGCTAAAGCCCTCAGCTAGTGTGGCAATAGACCATTTAATCAATTCTAATGAAATATATGTTGATTCTCATTTGATTTTTAGAATCGGGTTTTTAGGTAAATGCCATGTGTGGTGCAACAGTCCTTGGTTAAGAGACAACAGTCTACAGAAAGTGTGGTAACAGCACATTTAATCAACTCTAATCACTCTTTAGTATGGGATTGTATATTTGAACGATTTTAGAAATAACAGGTGGTTGTCATACTAATCCTGTTAAGAGATTTTAAGAATTGTCA
>NW_007741237.1:23090-24157 GCF_000696425.1 Galeopterus variegatus | reverse complement strand
AGTTTGACCAACTTAGCTTTTCACAAATTGTACTTTGGAATGTCACATTGTTAATTTCACTGATGTTACTAGTTTCCATTGTTTAAGCTATACTTAGCCATAGGTAACTTTTGTAACACTGCCCATGTCTTTGTATTCTTTTGAAATGATTGAATAAACTGATTTTTCTTGTGAAACTTCCTGTGTTTACAATAAAAAACAGAAGCTAACTTTGAATCGGGGCTGTACCCAGTTTTCTCCTTCTAATAGAGGAGTTGCTGAGGTGCGGTCCCTTCAGGATTCTCATTGCATTCATGTTGCTTTGAGTAATCCTTTTTTCATCTCTGTTACACAGTGAGAAGTGTAACAGAAACTTTAATCCCAGCAATAAAAAATACCTTTGAAGGGCTCACACTCTAGCCCCAACATAGTTTCCTTCCTTTAGTTACAGTAATGAAGATCTATTATTAGACAACCAAAGCCACTTTGCATTGCACATCCCACGATTTCCAAGATCTAACCAAACAAAATTTATAGATACTTCCTCAATGTGCTATGCATGGGCATGCTGTAAGGTTTGCATGGTATGCCCTAAAATTTTTCCTTCCTCATATGGTAAAACCCAATTCACTCTTTAAGATATATGCTAAAATAAACTAATTCAGATGTAAAGATTAAATCTATACTTTCCAAATTTATACCTATTACACAATCTTGAATCTAATTTATCTACATTGTGAAAAATACATTTTTTTGACAAAAAGTTGATGATTTATGCTAAACATCATACTTTGGGGTACTATCACAGGTTGAATTCACTGGCAACTAGATATAAAGAAAGCTCCTGCGAATAGCTAGTCCTAATAAAAGGTAATTGCGATTCAGCATCAGTAGGTGACACTAGTCCTGCTAACATAAATAAATCTTAAAACTGAACAAAATATGTGGAATTTGTTTTCAGTTTTCATACATAAAATGTTTTCAGAGTAAATAAATATGACTCCTGAGAGAAGAGAAACAAATGAGGGAACTCCAGAGTTGTATGAGTTTTCTAACTCCGGGGTCTTTCTGCACCTTGGTACAGGGAA
>NW_007741237.1:20841-21370 GCF_000696425.1 Galeopterus variegatus | reverse complement strand
CACACACACAACTCCCCCCACCCCCACAAGGGCATATCATAATTATATTGTTGGAAAACAACGGTAATGAGAAAATTTGAAAAGTACACAAAGTAGGAAAGAACACATTAGACACAGGTAACTATAGTAAGAAGAAGCTGGTCAGTTCTTATCAAGTAAGTGCAAACCAAGAGATAATAAAATAAATCAAGAAAGTGTTGGAGGGGAGGTCAATCTANAGTAATTCAGTACCAGGAATAAAAATTATTTGGATGGCTTAACAGCAGATTAAGCACTGTGAGAGAAAAAAGTATTGAACTTGATGAAACAGCAATAGAAATTATTCAAAGTGAGTCACAGAAAATACAAGAATGGAAAATAAAATAAAAATAGTTCAGTATCCTAAGACACAACCAAGCAATCTAACATAATTAGTATTGGAAGTGCAGAAGAGTATATGGAGAAATGTTTGAAAAATAATAGTGGCAAATTTTCAGATTTCATGAAAAACATATATCAACCTATGTAAGGAGCTCAATGAGCCTAACCA